>NW_027430539.1:0-26464 GCF_044706935.1 Curcuma longa | reverse complement strand
AGAAAGGGGTAGACCCGGATATTCAGTTAATATGTGATGATTCAAACATATTTAAGTGGACTGCTCTTATAAAGGTAAAGTGTAATTGAAGCAAGGATACTATTTTATAATCTTTGATTGCCTGACTTTTTCTGCATTAGGGGCCTTCAGAAACACCATATGAAGGTGGTGTTTTTCAGCTTGCATTTGCTATTCCAGAACAATATCCTCTATTACCTCCACAAGTTCGTTTCCTTACCAAAATTTTTCATCCAAATGTCCATTTCAAGGTAGCTTCTTGTTTCCTCAAGTTTTTGTTATTTTTCATTTCAAGATTTTTATGTATTGCTTATCAATTCAGAATAGTGGATTCTAGACATGCTGATATGTTTGAAAGTGTGTCAGTTAACTCTATAAAATTGTAACATCTCAATGAATGCGTTATTATGGACAAAAATTTTATGGTGAGTTGAACAATGGATTGTAGCTTCACTAGGGATTCCAGAAAGCTTTGGAAATTTGATGGTGAAATAGAAGCCCATTGAGACTGACAATTTGATTACATGATGTGGAGACTTAATGTTGAAAATATCACTAATATTTCATCATGAGGTGCTTGATATATTGATTATTCTTAACATTGATTGGTGTGAACCACTTTACATAAAAGCAAGCTCAAGTTATTAGAACCACTGCACTTGTCCATGTGAGGCCAATGATCATGGAGCATTTCAGCTTCAGTAATTGTCATGATGCCCATCATGACTATATATTTGACACAGGGCTTGAACTTAGAGATTTGATACCATGTTATCAATAATTGGCTGACCATTTATTCTAAAAGATTGATATTAGGAAATAGACCAATTATATTTAATGGATCATCACATTTGCCCATGTGGGACCAATGAAAGTGGAGTCTTCTAGCTTCAATAAGTTCCCTCTCACCCATCATGATCTAGAGGTATGCTTTTGTTTTTACGATAGCTAGAATTCAAAGCTCAAACCCCCTGTTCCAATACCATATTAGCATTGATTGACTAACACTCATTTAAAAGCATGAGTTATTAGGAAATACCAATTTATATTTATATAATAACCATCTGTTTCAGATTAGGAATAAGAATCAAATTACAATTTTTAAATTCTGGTTTTGAGTTGTTTGGTAATTATTCTATTTTCATTTGTTATCTTTTAATTTGGTAGCCATTCTATGGAATAATTTGTATTAACCACTTTACATAATTATTTCCTAGTTTTTGTTAGTATCAAGTCTATGAAAGTGTCTTTGTTTTGTTTAATAGTTATTGTAATTGTGGCTTAAATTATGATGACACATTAATTTAATATCAAAGTATTCTTGTGTCATGTCAATTTGGTTTCAGAGCATTCTTTTGCTACATCAATTTGATAATGGAGAATGTTGTTGTGCTATATCATCACCGCACCTTCCATGTGGAACCGATGGGCATGGAGCCTCTTAGCCTCAACAATTATTAAGGCTTTGTTTTCTATAGGGGGTGGGAACTAGTGAAAATAAAAATAAGGAAGAAGAGAAATAAGAGTGATTCCCTTATATAGTTTTAGGAAATATTTTCCATCATTTCTTTGGAGGATTAATAGGAGCATAAATCATTCCTTTTCATTTATAAATTCAAAATCTATAAATAAGAAAAGTATTAAATATTAGGTGAAAAGATAAATACAAGAAAAAGTATATTTTTGTTTTTTTTATGATCAGTTGGATCCGGCTCGTTTGCTCCCACCTAAAACAAAATGAGAGAACATTTTTTTCCTTCCCTTAAATTCTTTCCCAATAAACAGGGAGATTTGGAATATATGTTCTCTACTTTCTCTTCAGTCCTTTTCTCTACAATGTTGTTGATGTAGGAAAAGCAGACTATATGTTTTGTTTGCCTGAACTTTTTCTATAATTCAGAAATAGGATGTACACTCATAACCTGTTGTTCCCATTTTGTTGGTAAAGCTTGCACATGGATTTTCTACATTTTATTATAGTATATATGCTTGTAAGGTAATTATCCATGGATGATTTTGATATGCTTGGTCAGCTTCCTGATAGATGGAGTGCTATTGACACTATTCTTGCTCTTATTTTGCCACATGTTCTTTTGATGAATTTATATTTCAATTTCCAGCTACTTATTTGATATGCAATTTTCATACTGAAAAACTAAAATTGATCATTATATATTTTTTTAAATTGCATATATCTCTATAGAGGTAATAGGTAGAATTGGTCCCTGTTAATGAAAACCTCAAGTTCTAGCTCCTTTATTTGAAAAACAATCCAGGCCCCTCCTAATACATTATACAAAAGTACCGCTTTCATTAAAAAAATTTGTTTTTCATGCTATTTGGTGGAACATTTCTATTAAAATTTTGATTGTTTTGACAATTTATGTTCTTATTTTATGTAACCATATTTTAAGTATGTTTCTTTGCATTGGTAATTTTGGCATAATTTTGAAGAAAGTTTCGTGAAATAACTTTATCTACAAAATTTATTAAGTTTACATTCTTGATAATGTGTCCTTGTAGTGCATTGGTATCATTTTGGTTAATTTTGGCATGATTTTGATACAAAATGCTCTTTATCAAGCTATTTAGTAAAGTATTTTGATGGTATGAGGAGGGCTGATGTAGCACCAAGATAAAAAAATGAAGAGAGCTCAAAATTTTATTGAACTACAAGATAATATAACAAGAGTGATTGAGATCCTTTTTATAGACCCATGATAGCCTATTAAGTAACCCTTTTCTAAAAAAAAGTATGTAAAAAAGTTTTACGCTTATTAGAATAAAGACAAAATATATAAAATTTAAATTTAGTAGTAATAGACGTAGCTAGATAATTGTTAATATAGGAGATGATGAGTTACCTAAAAACTTTAAGTATCTAAGATGATTTTTGTAAAAGGATGGAGAAGCAGATAGAGATATTTTACATAAAATATAAACAGAATGGTTGAAATAGAGCAAAGTGTTAGTGTTCTTTGTGATTGTAAGTACTTCTAAAGCTTAAAAGGAAGTTTTACAAAATAGTGGTTAGGCTTACTGTGTTATATAGAGTTGAATGTTGGGATATGAATCGAGCACACAAGTAGAAGATGAGAGTTGTAGAATGAGGATGATAAAGATGAATATGTGGGCATACGAGTATGAACAGATAGGAAATGAGAATATTAGAGAGAAATTCGAAATTGCACCTATTGAGGGAAAACTTCGAGAGACGTGTTTAACATAATACGAACATGTACTTAGGCTACCAATAAATACTTGAGTTAGGCAATGTGAGAACATGATAAATTCATATGTTAATCGAGAAAGAGGGGTACTAAAGAAGACTTGGTTGACAGCAATAAAATAGAATAAAATTTATTTAAATATAAATAAGGATATAATAGGGGATTGAACCTAATGATGTTGGACGATGCATATAGCCGACCCCAATGCAAGAGGTGACAAAAGAGGTTCTGCTGGTGTGGTTGGTGTACAATGCAACAAAGGTAAGGAGATCAGCTTACAAAAGCACTATCATCGAAGAAAGTAGATGGTTAGCAAAGTGAAAGTGGGAAGCTTGTTATGGATCTTCTATGATCTATAGAGATGATCATAGGCATTGGTGGGTCATGAAGATCAGAGGTGTCACTAGTGCTCATGGGAAGAGAGGGAGCATAGATGATTGAACCGCTGAGCTATGTTAGTGGCACGATAGAATTTACTATTCCACTCGCAATTGACATGCAAGATACTTTGGTATTGACACCCAAGTGGTGGCATGCGACAGAAATAGAGAGGGAGAAAGAGGGGAGAAAAGAGAGATTGAGAGAGAGGGGAGAAGCCATATGAGAGAGGAATATCTTAGAGAGATGGACAAACAGTGGGCGACAAGTGCTATGGGTGAAGGGTGAGTAGGGTGGGTGGCATTTGTGTTGTAGGTGGCGGCGGATGCTATGGGTGAGAAGCGAGAGGGATAGGGAACAAGTGTGCATGTAGAGAGAAGAAAGAGAATTAAATAATTCTTGACCTTCTAAAAATACACTAACCTAATTAAATATATTATCCTGAACTATCCTATATATATATATATATATACTTAGTTTTATTTTAAATGAGTCAAAATAATTTCAAATCGATTTCAATTTGGACTCACTTGATTTTAACCACCATTTTACTTATAGGCTCTACCTAATCCTAAAATAACTTTTGTTAATCTTAAAATTCAAAATATTGATTTGATTTAGCTTAATTGTTATCTAATTTTTTTTTATAAAAATTAAATTTAAAATATAAAATTTTAAATAGGATAAAATTTGATATGTTAATATATGAAAATTTCTTTCTTATGTTTTGATTTTTGTGATGTAAGGAGAGACTGAGATATCATGCTAGTTAGCGACGAAAAAACTATAGTTTGGTGAGATCGTTTCAAGATTCTTCTCTTTTGTATGTTCTCTTAACTTTGGTTCAAGCGTCAAAGGACAACTATGGTTGGACATGACGCCTTGAATAAATAAAAAATTATTTGATTAAGTTAAGAAAATAATTATTTAATTTTTCTTTCATTATTTTTTATTTATTTCATTGGAATAACATTGAAAATACATGATCATTGCAATAATTGTGTGTTAATCATATTAGATTAATTTTTACTAAAAAACACTATTCACTTCAATTTAAAGGCATAAACAATTTTGAAATTTAAATTCTATTTTATCAAAAAAAATCTTGAATATGAATTTAAATTTAATTACAAAATTCAAAATCTAATTTAAATCTAAAATATAATATTTTGCCTCCTAAAATTTTGGATTTACCTATTTTTCACCTCATCCGAGAGTTTTATTTAGTCTTATCAAACAATATTTAGTGTTCAAAGTTCAAGCAAAATTTGGATTTACCTATTTAGTGCTCATGAGTAAATTTCAAACAAAAGTACATCCTCAACAAAACACCTACATAAATTTCAAACTCAATTATATAAACCCATAAAAATATACAGTTTGTTCAAACAAAATTACATCCTCAATAATGAATGTTTGTTGGGCCTTTAAATTTGAAATTGCTCTAAAAATCAAAGCAAGCCCTAGTTTACAGAGGAACAAGGATGGGTTCATTTTTCATTGATCGTTCCAACATTCTATTTGTAATAGTTGAATAGTTTATAAGTGTAAATTGTTAGAAACAAATACTATACAATTTAAAAGTAATTTAAAAGTGATTAAAGCTTAATTGGTTGCAAACATTTTAAGCTTTAAAGTCTGTGGTAATCAATATAAACAAAGAACAAACATGTATTATAATTAAGTAAAAAGTTAATTATAGTAAAAGTTATAACTTTATATTAATTAAAATTATTCATGGTATTAAGAATTAAACTTGGCAGAACTTATGAAAACAATTCAAACTATCGAATTAGAAATTCAACTCTAATACTAATTGATGTAGCGATGAACAAAGAGAACTCAAACTTCTATTGAACTTAAAAATAAATTATGAGCAATAATTATGGGTGGGATTGGGGTTTTTTTATAGACCCCCATAATTATCTAATCTCTTAAAACCAATGTCTAAGATTACCTAATCTATTATAACTTGCAGGAAGTTATGCTACATACTAATAGGTTTGAGGTTTTGTGAAATTATTATTTTAATAAATAATACTTAAAAAATTAACTATAAAGATTGAAACTAACAACTACATGAAGGGATTTTGGTATAATGGATGGTTGGAACCTAGGTTGAATTTTTGTTTTTACAAATAGGAGGCTCAAACTCAGAATTCTTCGTTTGTAGGCATTCAATCAGGTACTTTACCATCTCAGTATCCTTTCAAAGGCGTGAACATAGAACTTTTCATACAGTTGCTGTAGTTTGTTTTGTTAGCATAACTTGCATTGCCAAAGAGGTCATCGCCAAAGCTAGTCTGCCTGAAAGAAGTGCAACTGTGCAAATGATTTTTCTGTCAGTACTCGTTCTGGATCAAATGGATGTTAGGTTTGTTTTATAATTGGAGCCTATGAAATTTAATGTTCAAATTAGTAGAAGATGAACTTTCTATCATCAATAGGAACAGGAAGATTATTTTCTGATGTTATCTTTTACCAAAAATTTCATTTAATAGTAAAATTGACAGTCATTAGGCATGCCAACAATGTCAGTGGCATATTTTGAGAGATTGGAATTGTAAGGATGCAATATTAATTTTTCTTGCTGCAAACTTAAATATACACATATCTAATTAGCTGTTGGCAGTTACTTTGTAACTTGTCTCCATTAATCTAATTTCTTGATTCTGTTATGTTTCCAGACAGGGGAAATTTGTCTTGATATTTTGAAGAATGCATGGAGTCCTGCATGGACCCTCCAGTCTGTTTGCAGAGCTATTATTGCTTTAATGTCTCATCCAGAGCCTGATAGCCCCCTTAACTGTGATTCAGGTTAGTTCTTGTGTTTCCGAAGTTTACTTATCTAGGCATCTTTTACTTACTTTGATCCAATTTGATAATAAATTATTTTATTCCTAAATGGGATTAGTAAGACTTGTTATTCTTCCTTGAGCTTGCTAGCATAACTGATGAGATGTTATTATCTCAACACTTCTAATGCATTTGTCAAAACTCTTGCAGTAGGTAATGCTAGTTATCCAATTTCAGAACTACCGAATTTGAGAGAATGGAATTCGTTCACTCATGCATTATATAAATTGAGACGAAGAGAGTGCTAAAGTATTTTAGACCACTGTGCTACAGATAGTTGAGCAAGCTAGTGAAAAACCATTACATGCGTAATAGAAAGTGCATCTTGCATGGTCACTCTATCATAATCTGGCTGAAGTGGAGTAAGTATTCTGATTCTCCAGAGCCAGACATGATCTTTCCAGATTTGGAGATCTGCTGGATTATAAGATTGAAAGATCAATGGACATCGCTGCCTCCAGATGCAATGTTACCAAGTTTGAACAATTGCTCCAAAAGTCTGCCACATCCTCTAGGAAGTGAGCTGAAGATTAAACTGCTTAATCGACAGAGTTTATCCTGGTCAAGAAATACCAAAGATGAAACGAATCAGATGATGACCAGCTAGAGCCGTCATGCTTGTGAAAAAAATGGTCTCAAGAGCTGCTCCCCCACAAAGAACACAAGTGAGATCTTTGAGTGACACCTTCCTCAACAGATCGCAGTACAACCACATGAAAAACCGTCACTTTAATAGTAGCAGAAGAGGACCAAATAATTACATGCCTAGGCACCTCCTTCCCTGTGGAAGAAATCCAGTAGGTTGATCTAATAGAGAACCACCCAATACACTAATTAACAAGTTACAACTTGTCGTTAGAAGATAACAGCTTAACTCATGCAAAACTTAACATAAGTTGTTCTTTGAAAGAGCACTTACAAGTGACAGATTAAACTTAAATTGGACTATGCATGCCGACCATCCTGGAAAAATATAGTTGAATTCATGTGTACATCTAAACAAATAGTTGTCTGTTAAATATAGTCAGGAAAATATCAAATTGTTCCTCATTTTCATCGTGTATGATCATACAGGCAATCTCCTTCGATCAGGTGATGTCAGAGGCTACCGGTCGATGGCTAGAATGTATACCAAGCTTGCTGCCATGCCAAAGAAGGGCGCTGAGAGCAGCCATGCAGTATAGTGTTTGTGCACTTCCATATCGTTGTAAAAGAGATTAAAATGCTGGGTCACAAATAGACTTCGTTAATCAAGTACACTGTAGGATGAAATATGAACAGTTTGAGTCTCTATGGTCTTTCAATGATATTGTACCTAACCGTCATGTGACTTGCTGATGAATTGTCTAAAAGTGCTGGTAGCTATCTGGATCTGCTCCACAGGAAAGATACAATTTATCATTATCCAAGGTCATACCTCGCCCGTTCACTTTTTGGTAGATTGATATTCTGTCATCGAAAGTGGACACCAAATCATTTCTCATGACTTCATGGAATAGATGCTTGAATTGTCGTAATTCTGGGAGCGCAATCAAAGGATGTTGGGTGTCTGGGTTGGCCGTTGCGTGCACTTCTCGATTTACTCTGATGGCTGATGGGAAATTTTCGTGGGGCCGGATTGGTCACTTCCAGAGATAGTTAATGGGACTAATTGAGATTTATTATTTTTGAATTGTCGTAATTTTATTGTAAAATTACGATGGCAATATGTTGTCATACCTAACTTTTAATTTTGAAATGAACTCTGCACGAGGGTGACAATCTCTGTTGTTTCTATCTTTGCAAAAGCAAATTGAAAATTGGATTATAGATTGCAATCCTGTGGCTGACTTTTGCCATCACTGCAATTTTCTAGAGCTATGAACCCAAAATCCTTAGGTTGGTCACTCCACTTTTTTTTTTTTTGTTTTGTTTTTTTTTAGTCAGGACAAGCATGGGCGCCGATCGAGCTTACATAGGCTCACTGTGGGCAGTTCTGGCCATTTTGATTTCTAGCATTCTTACCATTTTGAATGTGATAAAGAAGTGAGAAAGTGGACGGATGGTTGAGAAAGCAAAAGTTATGCAGAGTCACCTCGTCTCGTTCCCATACAGTGAGCTGCAGTAAACCACATGGAACGGAAGTTCTCAGCGAAGCTCAGCTCGGGGGAGGGGGTTTTGGATCCGTGTCTAAAGGGTCATTGCCCTGGCTCAATTGATATTGTTGTGAAGAAGCTTGAGGGTCTTTACCAAGGCTAGAAACAATTTGGAGCGGAGGTGAGCACACTAGGAGCCATTCAACATGTGAACTTCATTAGGCTAATTGGCTTTTGCTCTCAAGGGACTAAGAAGTTGTTGGTCTATGAGTTCATGCCTAGTAGTTCGTTAGTTGATCAGCTTTTTCATAGGAACTCGAATGTTTTGGACTGGAAAAATAAGATATTGAATCGCTAGCTATTGGAACTGCAAGAGGATCAGCTCATCTCCATGAGCAATGCAAGGACGACATCATACATTGTGATTTTAAGCAAGATAACGAACTGTTGGATGATGCACTTGTGTCAAAAATAGTTGATTTTGGTCTAGCAAAGCTTGTCGGAAGGAACTTTAACAAAATTATCGCAACCATTCGAGGAAGTAGAGGGTATATCGCGCCTGAATGGATTTCAGGTATGCCCATCTCTACAAAAGTAGATGTTTATAGCTACAGAATGATGTTGTTCGAGATCATATCAGGAAAAAGAAACCTAATGTACATGGGAGAAAGTAGTTTTGAGTTCTTCTCCTTGGTCACAACAAACAAACTCGTAATCGGAGATGTCAAAAGCTTGCTAGACCAAAGGCTAGAGGGTAAAGCCAACTCAGAAGAGTTTGAAATAGCTTGTAAACTTGCTTGTTGGTGCATTCAAGATGATGAGAGCTCAAGGCCATCAATGAGTCAAATTGTTCAAGTTCTAGAGGGCAATCTAGATGTTGGCATTCCTCCAGTTCCAAGGTCACGCCAAGGCCGAAACGAGTCATGGACCATGAGTATAAATTCCTTTAGTTCACATCAAAACTAAGGATTAATGTGCCACTTCAACTAGTCCTCATATAAGGAGCGTTGCAACTTAAATCCTGTTTAAATTCCAATAAAACCAAGAGAAAGAGTTGTAGTGAGCTCCAACTTAAATGCTGCAACTTACATTGTTTTATCCATCAACTTCAACTAGCTCTTATAGCCATAGTAAAAAAAATCTTTCGATTTTTAAATTCTTTCATTAATTCTACTGGTTGTGGCTGTGATTATAAAGAGAATATTTTTTTATTGAGAATTATGAAAGATAGATTGCGTAATCGAATAGGTGATGATTGGATGAATGATAATCTTATTGTCTATATAGAAAAATATATATTTTAACCATTAATAATGAAACTATTAAATAAAAGTTTTAAAATATGAAAACTTAAAAAGAACAATTGTAAAGTTGTTATTATAACGACTATATAGCTATTTTATTGGATGAACAATCTTTCAAATTTTAATTTATTTTGTTAATTTTATCGATTGTGACTGCCACTATAAAGAAAGTGTTTTCTATTATGAGAATTATAAAAGATAGGTTGCGCAATCGAATGGGTGAGGATTAGATAAATGATAGTGTTATTTGTTTATATAGAGAAATATATATTTTAACTGTTGATAATGAAATTATTGTATAAAAGTTTCATAATATGAAAATTTAAAAAGAATAATTGTAAAATAATTATTTTACGATGCTTTATGATGATAAAATTTTAAATATAGACTGTTGGGAATCCTATGCAACAAAATCAAAATTGCGCAATGGAAAATAGGATCACTCAAGCCATCTATGTGAAAAACTCGTACGAATTTAGATCTATAAATAAAGTCCTATCTAATATGGTATACCTTTGTTGCGTGTCCTTCACTTATCCCGCTTGTCTAAAGTATGTTGGATTTCTTGCATGTTCAAGTCATCAAGTGTACGTGCCTCTATGCATATCCATACTAACACTCTTTCACCTTTTGGAGAAAAATTGTGGTTGTGCTAACAACCAACTTGGGATACTCGGCCAAGCAAGAAGAAGAAGGCAAGAAGAAGAAAATAACACTTGTGAATTTGTAGAAGAAGTATTCTTTTATACTCATGCCATGAATATCAAAGGTTTTTAGGCTTTTGGTATTCTTTCATCAATGCATGATTAATCCTATTAATCATGCATGATAACTTCTATGCATGTAACCTCCTCTCCTTCATTGCATGATTAATCCACATTAATTATGCATGATGAATCAAAATCCAATTTGGTTTAATTTGAGTCTAATTCAAATTCAACTCATGCATGATAACTTCCATGCATATAACTTTCTCTTCTTTATTGTATGATTAATCCACATTAATCATGCATGATGAATCAAAATCTAACTTGATTTAATTTGAGTCTAACTCAAATTCAATCAACTTGAGTCTAACTCAAGTGTATGCCATCTAATAAGCTTAATTGTTCCTTTAGTCAAACTAAAATGAATCCATCTCCAAATAGTATTATTTGTTTGTGACCCAATAGGTTCTTGTAACATTGGCAATGTCTCTAAAACTCATTTTAGAAACATAAGCAATGAGTGACATCTAGCAATTGATCATTGCTACCTAAGTGACAAGAATGTCGAGATCCGACATAACCTTCGTGGCTATGATAATGTATGACTATGTCATTCTATACTCGATATCTAGATTGATCAATGGGCATAGACTGTGTCACCCTCTTATCAATCTTTATGTTTCTTGATCCAAGTAGACTCACTCAAGCAAATGAGTTCAATATTTCATATTGACTCATTTGAGCATGGTCATGCATTTCGTGGTCGTACTCTATCAAGAGGTCGTAAGATATCACTTTCCTTATATGGGAGGGATAGATCTCATCTACATCACTCACATCCCTCCGCATAATTTGTTACATACCCAGTGATCACCTTTGTAGGCAACCCTATTACAGGTGACGTTTGATGATACTAAAGTATATAACTCCTTATGTAGGGAACCATAGTGACTTCAGGTCTAAGGACTATTCATACTAATAGTCACATGAGAAAGTTTATGACACTCATATAATGATCCATGAAACTTTCTCATGGCGGGTCAATTCAGTATACATTCTCTAATGTATACTCATGTATCAACTCGATATCCCATATCCATGACTTGTGATATCAAGTCATCCAGTTGACCTACATGCTAGTCTCAGCGCATTAACATCGTCCCTAAATATTAATGCTTGACTAGGAATGATTAAGAGTAGTGTTCTCTATATCATCTCACTATCGATTCAAACAATCGATATGATATAGATTAGAACTAGCTACCCAAAGACATTATTATACTTAGTTATTTGGCATAAATATAAAGTAAGTATAATAACTAAAAACTATGTCTTTATTAATAATAGAATATGATACAAAAGTCCTTAGTCAATCATCACATAATTGGCTCTAGGGCTACTATTAACATAGACTTCCACCACGCATCCGGTCTTCCTGACCTGCCTGAATTTCTGTCATTCAACCGGTCCTCCTAATTTGCCTGGACTTGCACCTGGTGCACTTAACCTTGCTAAAACTTCTACTTGATTCTCCAAACCAGGGTTTGTCTTTGTCTAGCCTCAACTAGGACTTTCTTTACCTAACCTCAACTAGGACTTTCCTGTGCTCCCTGCATACTAGATAAGCTTGTCAGTACACAATATACACTTAACTTGAACCTTGTGTCATCATCAAAATCAAAATTCGATCATCTGGTGCTCCCTACACTAATAGATAAGTCCAAACAGGTCGATTGAATCAGATGTTTGGCAGATGAGTTAAGGTAAGTCCTTGAGAGGTCTTTCCATTTTGGAAGACGGTGAGGATGTGTCTTGATTGGGACAATCTTAGACGTTGATCCGATTATATAAATCAATAGAAATTTCTAAGTTGAGATAAGATAGTCTAAACTATTAGACAATTCATGCATACATAAATTCTAACTCTGTTTTGCAGGATTTCTATCTTTGTATTTATACTGACTTTGTTTTGCATAAAGATAAAGTTCTCCAAAATTCAAGGGCTTGGTCAATCGAACCTAGTGGTTTTATCGATTGATCCAAGAAGATAAGCATAGTTTCAAACCGTATCCACCAAGAAAGAAACACATGTTCAGTTGACTGAACAAAAGGATCAATCGACCGAACACTTTAGAAATTGCAGATCATATAAGATCAAATCGATCAGTAAAGAAAATTATGGGGATCAATCAACTAATCAAGTGGATTAGTCGATCATATAGTGGATTTTGTGGGATTGATCAAATCATATCAGAGCACACAAGGAAAGAGAAGGTTTGATCGTCTGGAAGGTTCAATCAATCAAATGGCCTATAAAAAAAGCCTTGGGATCTGAAACTCATCATCAATTCTCAATCATCTACTCTTCTCTCATATTGCTTCATTTGTGCAAGTGTTACTACTACTTCGTCAAGAGGCTCTCCGACAATCTGTGACTACATCCAACTTATTACATTGTCGGTATTTTTATTCTTGCACTTACTTTAAAAGGAGATAGTAGCTTGTTACTACTGTCCTCATTCTTGTATGAGTTTTCCTCTTTCTCTGAAAGTTTTCAGAGAGGAGAGCTTTAATGGATTGCTCAATCAAAAACAGTCCAAGGGATCGTGGGCTTTGAAGTAGCAGTTATTAGACTATGAACCAAATAATCAACCGAATCCTTCTTTCGTATTTATTTTTCCACTACATCTCTATTTGTTAAAAGAAATGATAAGTTTCAAAAGTGCAATATTCATCCTCCCCCTTTTATCGTCTATTTCAGTCCTACAGCTTTATCATTCTTAGTTTATTCAAAATTGGTTAAAACCACCATGTATGTTGACTAGTGTAAGAATTGAGCCCATGAATGTATTGATCTTTGAGAGTTGGTGGTCCTAAGTAACTATTTTTCACGATCTATAAAGTGTGATTGGGGATGAGTTTTTAGTTGTTTTCTAGTTCTATTTACGCCTGAGACATACAAAGAATAAGTATGGGAGAATTTGATAATCAATAATTTAATGTATTATTTTATGTTTCTACTTAGCATTTTTAATCCTCTCATATGATTAAAGTCGTGTTTATATCATATTTCACAAGTAAGAGTTATTTTGGGCCTCATTTCAATTTCTGACTAAAATAATAGCATTATTTCTAAATTGTAAGTGTATTTTATCTTGTAGGGCAATCAGAGGAGATGTCAACCAACATTCCAGCAGCTAACATGATCTAGTTGTGCCCCCTAGATTTAGGGGTGTAATCGAACCGAACCGAGCCAAACAGTAAGAGGCTCGAGTTCGAGCTCGGTTCATTTGTTATGAGCTCGAGTTCGGCTCGAGTTCGATTCGAGCTTTAATTCTTAAGCTCGAGTTCGGCTCGTGATGAAATTAAATAGTTCGGGAACGACTCGAGCTCGATTCGAAAATGGCTCGTTTTAAAGTTAAACGAGTTTATTTCGAACTCGGTTCGATAATAGCTCGTTTAAAAGTTAAACGAGCTTAGTTCGAACTTGACTCATTAACATATAATATTTATAATTCATGTAATATATATATATATATATATATATATATATATATATATATATATATATATATATATATATATACACGTTCATGAGCCTTTAAACAAACATGTTCGCAAGCTCACGAATCAAATACTGTTAAGCTCGAGTTCGACTCGATAATATTTTCGAGCTCGAAATCAGGCTCGAGCTCGGCTCGTTAATGTAATCGAACAAACTCAAACGAACTTTTTTTCGAACCAAGACTCGAATAGCTCACGAGCAGCTTGGCTCATTTACACCCCTACCTAGATTGGTCATGTTCTTCATTGCCATGACTGAAGGAAAGTAACCCCTCCAGAGCAACTGCAGAGGGGAACACGACTTGGCTATGCCACTCGTTGGAACTTGATGATGGTTGCAAGAAATGCCTATCATTAGTTGGCATGGTCGTGGCACGGGTGGCAATAATTTTGGCTTAGGGAGTGGTTCAGTCTAAAGTTGATTCAAGTTTAAGGGTTATAGACGGGAAGAGGCTAGTTCATCAGGAACAACACGTAGCCTCCATCTCCTCTCCACCTACATCTCCATCTCACTCCACCTTCATCTAAGGAAGAACCTCCCATCATCTTCATCCATAACTCTGGTGACTACCTTTCTCCCACCGATTGGAAGGATAGAGTTCATCTCACCCATCGCTTTTATTTCACAAGCCCCCCCCCCCCCCCCCCCCCCCCCCCCCCCCCCCCCCCATCTAGATCGAGAGAGGCTCCTCTTCATCCACAAGCTTTAAGGTCTTGAATCTCCATTCATTCCAAAGTCGCCACTTCATCATCAAAGAGATTTGGGATTCCAATCTCCTCTATAGCTCTCCGCAAGGTCCTTCTTCAGCAAGCCATGACTCAAACCTTCAAATCAACGTCTAACTCTTATTTTGTTTAGTCAATTATTGGAGTTAATTGTTCAATTTCCCTACATTGTACTTGCTTACATTTATGCTTTAGTACTTAGTTTTGTTTAGCTCTTGCCTACCGTGTGTTTGTTTAAATTCAGGGACATTTAAATAAGGTGCATCAATTAAAATATCTTCAGTTGTTCCTGTTGAGATCTGCCCCCAGACACTTCGACCGTCTTCTTCAACACCAGGATCTCTTGAGGCTAAGAAGGGAATGGAGAGAAGGACCTGCAAGCACCACGAAGAAGATGAGAGGGAAGGCCAGGTGTGTCCTAGCGCGACCACTCCGATGCTTAAGTCAGTTTTGTGAAAGAAGAAGTGGAGAAATGGAGAAGCGTAGTATGAGTTTTTCATACCTTCCTCTGGCAACCAACTGACCTTTTATATGGTTTGATGCTGTTGGGTCATATCAGGGATGTGACTAAAGTCCCATCATCGTTATGAATGTGTCAGAGGACAGGGTATGGCCAACACTAATGTCCCATCGCTGATTAGCATTTAAGAGAGTATGTTCCGCTATCTACCGAAGATTTGTCATGATGATACGCAGGGGTGTTAGAGGAACATTCATAACCGTACGATAGGGGAGTGGTCTTTTCAGTATTAGAATAAGCTAATGACGTGGGGGGCCTTTGGACGAGCGAATCGGCTCGGCTGGAGGGTATATGCCCAAGTCGAGCGGGTCCGCTTGGGTGAAGAGGAAGTGTCGTGGACGGCAAAGGGCCGAGCCGCATGGATCCGCTCAAGGCACCTGGGGGTATTTTCGATTCGGGAGTGGGAGTCGAAGCGATCTTGCTCGCGTCATGTGAGGAGACGGGAGTCAGCATAAGACGTATCCGTGCCGAGTGAGCTGGTCGTCGTTCGACACTAGCGTCCCGACAGTGTATCCTTCGTGAGGGTTAGATTAGGCGCTTAAGGCGAGCGCGACCTGGTGGTTTCATAGGACTCGGCTCGGTCCCTTCATCCCGTCCCGAGGGGAGGATTCGACCCGGGGGGTTCGTAGGACTCGGCTCGATCCATACGTCCGGTCCTGCGGCCTCGCACCCGACACCTTTCGTCTGATTCAACTAACCGGGCTTGCCATATACACCCATAACACAAGTCTCCCCTCTAGTCTAGTCGAAGGAGAAGGGAATTTGACTGACTAGACCAGTGTAGCCGTGAGGTCGCGCCTTGGTAGCTTTGGGTCTTCATGATGCATTCGTCGTTTGAGGGGATGATCGCAGTGAGATCAGCAATGCTCATCGAGCCTATAACGATCTGATATGCTGATGACGTGGTGGACCTGTTTCCAACGTGCCATTAATGGGGGGAGTGCGAGCGAGATGTCCGATGAGACAGGTGAATCGCCATCATGGCGTCAAAGATCGGTTTGGGAAATTGAGTCCATCAGACGGCAACTGCACATTCCCGCTCTCCTTCCACCGCCTGATCGGACGGTCCTGATGGTTTAGGGCATCCGATATATATCATAACCCCTCAGACGCGCGGCGGCCACGCGACTTCGTCTTCTTCGTCTCTTGTCTTCGTCCGCTTCCCGTCTTCTACCCCGGCGATTTATTCATCTCTTCCCTCTTCGGATCACGTAAGTGTTGTATCCCATTCTTTTGCTTTAGACATGTCTTCAGATAGCGCCACAGAGACCCCTGTAGGTCCTTGGTATGAGTCAATGACATCCACCTTCCGCCAAGCAACCATCCCCACTACTAGGTTAGCGTATGAGATCCCTGCCGACCTTAGAATCCTGGCCCCAGGGCCGGATCAGAGGCCTAGCTTGCCGCCACCAGGTAGTGTAGCTTTTTTCTATGGCCAACTTGAAGGTGGGCTTCGGTTCCCGATCCCAGCGTTCTTTCTGGCCATTTCTACTTATTTCCACATCCCTCTCAACCAACTCGCTCCTAACTCGTTTCGACTCCTCTGTGGAGTTGCCCTGATTTTTTGCTTATATCAGATCCCCTTGCGTCCTCCTTTCTTCCACTTATTCTTCTATCCGAAGAGGAAAGAAGATGGTGTATTTTACTTCAACGCCAAGCCGGGGGTCAAATTTCTGGATGAGTGGTGATACATAACATGAAATCGTAGCATGAAATCATAGCATGACACTCACATTGGCAGTGGGTCCCACTGGCATGCAGGGACCCACTGCATGCAATTGTGAGTGTCATGCTACAATTTCATGCTACCATTTTATGGTAAGTATCATTTCTCTTTCTGGATAATTGCCCTACATCTCATAAGGGATGGAAAAAGAAGTTTTTCTTTGTTCAATTCCCGAGCTCCATTCCATTCCCCGCCGAATGGCAAGGCGAGCTTCCTGCCGCGCCGCGGCTCCGACTCCTCAAGGTTGACCCAGAAGTCCAGACCGTGACCAACTTAGTGAAGGGCTTGCGGTTTGATGCCCAGAAACTGTTGGCCGAGGAAGGCTTGCTGTACCGGGGTGGTTTAAGCCTGATTGCTGCCGAGCTAACGCGACCTTTCGGTAAGAAGCGGGCATCCTAGTTCTTTTGTAATAACTAACTGAATGTTTCTGTTTGCATGCAGCTGACATCTAGATGGAGGCTTCTTTGAACAAGCATCTGAAGTGGGACCGGGCAGTCCTTGGGGCGTTCCTGACTCCTGGCGCCCAAGCTGGGACTTCAACTGCGGAGGTTCCTCGAGAGGACCGCATGGAAGGCGCTCCGTCTGCTACCCCTGCGGCTACTCGGGAAAGTCGTTCCGCTCGGTCGGAATCGGATGCAGGACGAGAAGGCAGAGAGGGGGATCGCCCCTCCAAATCCTCGAAGTCGCATTCTAAGAAGCGACATCATCATCGCTCCTCGGAGGAAGAACGGGACAAGCGCTCCAAGAAGTCGGCGGCACCGAAGGGCAGCAAGTCAGCGCGGCCCTCTCGGGGAGAAGAGCTGGCGCCCCCTGAGACCGAGCAGACGGGAGAGCCGGCTCGGCAGACACAAGCTACGGGTGGTGAAGAGGTTCAACCGGAGCCTACGGAGGAGGCGGTACTGGCTCCCCCACCTGAGCTGGAGACGCCGTTAATGGAGTCGGCCAACCTCCCAGAAGAGATTGGGAGGACCTCTCCCGCGGAGCCAGGAGCCGAAGTCGATCTGGTGGAAGTACCGTCGGCTCCGATTGCTCGAGGCCCGTCCGGACCCAGTCCGACTTGATCTTCAGAGGGAGGGCAGGCATCTTCCTCTCGACGAGAGTTTCGGGACATGCAACTGACGCATGTGCCTACTAACGAACCCCTTTCGCCCGACGTTGTACTGGGCGTGATGAACCTGATACGGGCCGGACTCGGTACCGAGTCCTTCGCCAGGGCTACAACCGCGGAGCTCAGCTATCGCGGGAATTTCCACTTCTTCCGGATAAGTACTTCGTGACTCGTTCGATGCTAAGAATTGAACTATACTAACATTTTCTTTTGTTCACAGTCGTGGGTCGAACACTTGGAAGTGCATCACAGGCTAAACCGCCTGAACCACCAGTTCGTGGCCGTGAAGGCGGAATTAGAGAAACTGAAAGCCCAGGGTTCCGAGCTGCTCCGGGAGCATAACGAGGCGCGAGCCGACGCCTCAAAGAATGCTGAAGAGGTCAACCAGCTCCAAGCAGACCTTCGTGAGGTACGAGGCAAGCTAGCTGCATTGGAGGGAGAGGCGGAGGCGGCTCGCGCAAAGCTGGAGAAGCAAGAGGAAGAGCTATCTCGAATATTCGAGAACTCGACTTCCCAGCAGAAGCAGCTGAAAGAAGAGCAGGAAAAACGACGGCTTCTAGAGGCGGACCTGGAGAAGGCCCGCGCCGAGACGGCCCAAGCAAAGGCCGACCTCACTGCATACCAGGAGGGAGAACCGAGTCGCTTGCAGACCGTCAAGGATACATGGCTGCATTCAAAGGAGTATATTGACCTCTTTGAACGGAAGGCAGCCCTGATGCTGCAGCGAGGCTTTGAAGGTGCAGTGAAGCAGGTGGGCGAGGCCAAGCTGTTCCCTCCAGACTTCGATCCTGATCTATTAGATATTGATAGAGTTTGGAGTGAACTGCCCGAGTCCGAGAGGAGGGACGTTTTGTAATTCCTCTATACTACTCTTTTTGTCTACTTCCAGAAGTAATATTGCCCTTTTTGTTCACATCTTATGTTAAGTTACGTCGGGCTTCTATATATCTTAAGGATTGCATGCCGCATGCTTGACTTGGATCTTTTCGTATACTATTGCCTCTGAGGGTATCTGCGAGAGGTGCGAGCTACCTCCGAAGAACTTCTTAACTATCCTCAGGTTCTACTACTTGCCTCCTGCAGTTCGGCACGGTCGAAGGGAGGGACTTCCAAGTCCTCTTGAGTCGAACCGAGGAGCGGCTCCTGGTCGGGTCAGGGGATGCCAATCCCTTGAGTCGGGGACTGCTCTCCCAGAGGGAGGGCTCTATCACCTGCCCAGTGATGTCAAGTAGGCGACAGTCAACGCTATGGCGGCGCGCACGTGCGCAGTAGGGCCTGCTCTTTTTACGAGGTGGGTCATTAATGAAACCCTATTTTCGATGTGACTAGCGTATCGTCATCATGATGGAATGGGATTTGTTTAGTAACTTGTGCTCATCGAACGGCGGATATTAATCCCCGCCCTTTTATCTTCCTTGGATCGGACGGTGCGGATCTGTTGTATTCTGGTATAAGAAGTCGATGAATCAGCAGTTGCAGGGCAACTGTATCGTCGACGGCGTCACCTTCTTCTTCTTCCTAGCGCCTTGCCCCTTTTCTTCAGTAAGGCCTGCTTCTCGTCTCCGTCTTCTTTTAGGTTTCTTAGAGCTTGTTAAGGCTTTGAGCTTCACGAAGCTTGATCGCATTCGGCATTCCATTCAAAGCGATGAGCTTTCTTCAGCACTTTGAAGAAAGGTAGGCTGCGTTTTGTGGACCGAAAAATGAAGCGGGACAGGGAGGCGATACGACCCATCAGGCACTGGGCCTCTCGAAGGTTGCGAGGGGGAGTCATCTGGACCAGAGCTTGAATTTTATCGGGGTTAGCCTCGATTCCCTTCTCGGTCACTATATAGCCCAAGAACTTCCCGATCCGAACTCCGAATAGGCACTTGGCGGGGTTTAATTTGAGGTCGTATCGGCGGAGCGTACTGCAGGTTTCTTCGATATCAGCTATGAGAGTTCCACCATCAACTGTCTTTATCAGGATATCATCAACATAGACTTCTATGTTCCGTCCCTGTTGCGCTCGGAAGACTTGATCCATCAAACGTTGATAGGTGGCTCCGACATTCTTAAGTCCAAACGGCATGATCGTGTAGCAAAAGATGTCATCGGCTGTTATAAAGCTAACTTTGTCTTGATCAGTTACATCTAGAGGTATTTGGTGATAGCCTTGATAGGCGTTCAGCATACATATATACTCGCATCCGGCCATGGAATCAACTAGCTGATCAATTCGAGGTAGAGGGTAGCAATCTTTCGGGCAGGCCTTGTTGAGGTCGCGGAAGTCCACACAGACTCGCCATTTGTTGCCTGGCTTCGGCACGAGCACCACATTGGACAGCCAAGTTGGGAAGTGAATTTCCCGGATGTGTCCTGCTTTCAGAAGCTTCTGTATTTCTTCCCGAATGATTTTGTTTTGCTCTGGGCCGAAATGCCTTCTCTTCTACTTGATGGGTCGCCTGTCTGGCAGGGTATTGAGGCAATGGACAGCTACTGAAGGAGGTACTCCCGTGATGTCTTCCGGCGTCCATGTAAATACATCTTGATTCCGGAAGAGGCAGGCACCGAGCTCTTCCTTTAGCTCTGGCGGCAAGTCAGCAGCAACCTGCACCACCGTTTCAGGTCGGTTTGGGCATACCTGAAGAGGTTCTTTGCCCTCGATGCTAACGGGAGCCAGGGCTTCTTGTACCGCGTGGATCTCTGCCCCCTGTATCCTTCGGTTCTTCTTAACTTCGGTGCGCACCATGTCGACATAGCATTGCCGGGACGCCAGCTGATCTCCTTTAGCCTCCCCGACTTGATCTCCCACAGGGAACTTCATCTTTTGATGATATGTGGAGACCACAGCCGAAAAGGCGCTCAAGGTAGGTCTCCCCAAAATGACGTTGTAAGCCGACGGAGCGTCGACAATGACGAAGGGCACGCGCCGAGTCCTCCTTTGCGGTTCTTCGCCCAGAGAAATTGCAGTGTGATTTGGCCCAAAGGTTGAACTTCATTGCCCGTAAAGCCGAATAGTGAGGTGGCCATGGGCTGGAGGTCGGCCGCATCAATTTGCATTTGAGCGAAGGCAGCCTTGAAGATTATATTGACTGAGCTACCTGTGTCAACAAAAATCCGAGCTATGTTGTAGTTAGCTATGGTGGCCCGAATCACCAAGGCATCGTCGTGAGGTGTCTCGACCCCCTCCAAATCCTGCGGCCCGAACCCTATAATGGGCCCCTCCAGTGTCCGGCTACTGCTAACTCCGTATACTTCAAGCTGTCGGGCATGAGCCTTTCGGGCTCGGTGCGAATCTCCATCTGTGGCTCCTCCGGTGATCATATGAATGCTCCCCTGCGGCGCATTGCTACGGTTGTCCTCAATGGAGTTATCGCGGCGAGGAGCCGAGGGTTCACGGGGAGCTTCTCTTTGAGGAGGAGGAACTGACCGCCGGGGAGAGCGATCTCGAGTTCGAGGAGGCCGTACAGAAGGAGGTATGTCCTCTCGAGTGGTCCTCCAAGCTGGGGAACGTTGGTGTCGAGGAGGAGGGGGAGTTCTCCGGTTGCGCTGTTCAGCAGCTCTCCGCAGTTCTCGAGCATACTGATGGCATTCTTCAGTGGCGTGACTCTGGGACTGATGATAGGCGCAGAAGCGAGGCAGCCATCTACAACCTCCTGCAGCCTGTTCGGGCTGACTAGTCACGGCATGTATGGAGCGGTGGTGGGTCTTGGAGGCCACGGGAGGATCCGATTCGGGCCTCCGAAGCGGTTGGGGCGGAGGCCTCTTCTCACTCCGAGGAATGGCGGGAAGGTTCCGACTAGATCCTCCTTGCTGGTGGGGATCCTCTTTGCGCCGAGCCGACTGGACTTCCTCAACATGAATATATTTGACGGCTCGGCTTTGGAGTGCATCAAAGTTAGTGGGAGGTTTCTTGATCAAAGATCGGAAGAAGTCTCCGTCTATCAAGCCTTGGGAAAAGGCGCTTACGAGAACTTCCGAGGAAGCTGTCGCTACCTCCTGCGCCACTTGATTGAAGCGATGTACAAACTCCTTCAGTGATTCCCGAGGCCTCTGTTTGGTGGCAAACAAATCCATAGTGGTTTTGCGATATGTGCGGTTGGTGGCGAAGTGACGCAGGAAGGCCTCTTTGAAGTCGGCAAAGGAATCGATAGATGCTGGAGGCAGCTGGCTGAACCATCGAAGGGCAGATCCGGCCAACGTTGTGAGAAATACCCGACACTTAATGGCGTCGATATATTGATGGAGCATTGCCGCATTCTCGAACCTCCCCAGGTGGTCTTCCGGATCTGTCGATCCATTGTAGTCGAGGAATTGGGGAGTCCGGAAATGCTTAGGAAGTTCTTCGTTGAGGATGCGGCGCGTGAAGGGAGTTCCATTCGTCCCACTTCCCTCTCCTATCTCTGGCCCTTTTCCTCGAGCGGGGTCTCGGATAGGAATCTGGTCAGCGGCAGACTCCATGGAAGCATCGTAATAATCCACCTCCGGAGGTGGCGGTTTGTAGGAGGGGGCGCGCGGTGCTTCTACTGGCGTGAACAATCGTCGAGGGGGCATGGTATGAACCTCCGCTGGCCTAGTAGGGGCTTCCGCCGGTCTAGTAGGGGCTGGAGGAGGTTGAGCCGGGGCTTCTTGTTGGTTGCGCGAAATAGCTTGGACTGCTAGAGCTACTGCACGATCGAAGTCCTCTTGAGTCATGGTGAGGATTTGAGGTCGAGGAGGCTCGTCCGTCGGCATTTCTCAAGGCAGGACTGTTTATGTTCCCACAGACGACGCCAAAATATGTTCCTGTTGAGATCTGCCCCCAGACACTTCGACCGTCTTCTTCAACACCAGGATCTCTTGATGCTAAGAAGGGAATGGAGAGAAGGGACCTGCAAGCACCACGAAGAAGAAGAGAGGGAAGGCCAGGTGTGTCCTAGCGCGACCACTCCGATGCTTAAGTCAGTTTTGTGAAAGAAAAAGTGGAGAAATGGAGAAGCGTAATGTGAGATTTTCATACCTCCCTCCGGCAACTAACTGACCTTTTATATGGTTTGATGTTGTTGGGTCACATTAGGGATGTGACTAATGTCCCATCGTCGTTATAAATGTGTCAGAGGACAGTGTATGGTCAACACTAATGTCCCATCGCTGATTAGCATTTAAGAGAGTATATTCCGCTATCTATCGAAGATTTGTCATGATGATACGCAGGGGTGTCAGAGGAACATTTATAATCGTACGATAGGGGAGTGGTCTTTTTCAGTATTAGAATAAGCTAATGACGTGGGGGGCCTTTGGACGAGCGAATCGGCTCGGCTGGAGGGTATATGCCCGAGCAGAGCGGGTCCACTTGGGTGAAGAGGAAGTGCCGTGGGCGGCAAAGGGTCGAGCCGCATGGATCCGCTCAAGGCACTTGGGGGTATTTTCGATTCGGGAGTGGGAGTCGAAGCGATCTTGCTCGCGTCATGTGAGGAGACGGGAGTCAGCATAAGACGTATCCGTGCCGAGTGAGCTGGTCGCCGTTCGACACTAGCGTCTTGACAGTGTATCCTTCGTGAGGGTTAGATTAGGCGCTTAAGGCGGGCGCGACCTAGTGGTTTCATAGGACTCGGCTCGGTCCCTTCATCCCGTCTCGAGGGGAGGATTCGACCCGGGGGGTTCGTAGGACTCGGCTCGATCCATACGTCCGGTCCTGCGGCCTCGCACCCGACACCTTTTGTCTGATTCAACTAACCGGGCTTGCCATATATGTAGGATCGATGTACGCGCTAGAGGGGGGGTTAATAGCGCGTGTCCCAATCAAATCTTACTCTTCTTCTGTATTATTTTTATTATTTATTTATTTATTGTAAAAAATAATGAAATATGATATCGATCGGAATGTGAGATGTGGCGATAAGATCGATGGACATCAGGACATGGCGACCACATCCAATTATTATGTGATAAAAATCAAAGCAATATTTTTTTTCTCAAAATATCAAATTAATATTTTTTAAAAAATATCTAATATTATTATCATAAATATCCTTAAATCTATTCAAATTTATCTCTTATCTACTGAAAAATAATCAATCTAATGCTAACATACTATATAAGCTATAAATTAAAATATAGTCCATGGGTAATGGTGCAATGGTAGAACATCCGAGTTATGATCCAGGGACTTACGGTTTGATCCCCAGCTACGACGTATTTATAAAAAAAGTTTTTCAAATGGGGAAACGCAATGAAAGGATACTGGGCATTTGGATTGACCGCCGTATGCGCTTCCCGATTTACCCTGGTGGTCGGTGGAAAACTTCAGTGGGACCGGACCGGCCACCCCTAGGGAATGAGTCCATGAGACTGACTAGGATTTATCATTTTTTTTATAAATTAAAATATAATTTTTAAGAAATAATAAAAAAGTAAATTTGTATGAATTGTGCCATGAATTTTAAAAAACATGCATAAAATTAAAAAATATCAAAAAAATATAATAAAATTTTAAAAATAATAGAGATCAAAGTGATACAATTTTGATAAATTTAGGAGAAAATATTTTTTAAAAAAATAAAAAGTAAAATATAAATTTAACAAGATGATAATTTTATTCAAATTGGATTATATAGTAATTTTAGATTCATCTAGCAATTTTATATAGCAGTTTAGACAAAATTACTGTAGATTATTTTTGACCTATTTTTATCATTTTGAAAATATAACTATATTGCTTCAAAATTTTGCTCAAAACTATTATATTACACTTTTAAGTCATTTGGTGGCTTTAAAATCATAGATGAAGTCCAAATGATCTGATAGAGTGTGCAAATATCTATTCAAAATTTAAATAACAATAATTGTTTTATAATTTTAGATGAAATTGTTACATAATCTTTTTTTAGTCATTTGGGCACTTTGATATCATGGGTAGCTTCTCATACTCTCTGACAGGGCATTTATCTATTTAAATCCAAAAGTAATCAAATAATAATTTCAAATAAAACTACTATATAATTATATTTGAGTTGTTTGGTCACCTTGAGAAAATGAGTGAATTTCAATGCCTTCTAGAATGCACCGCTATATTTAAATTCAAATTTTTAATTAAAAAATTATCACCTAACATTATTGACCAAAATTAATATATAAACTACTTTGTAATCGTTTGATCACTCTATGCATCTATTTATTTAGATTCAAAATTTGACTAAAAATAAGCATGTAATAATTTTTGAGAAAATTTTTATATAATTATTTTTGAATGATTTGGTCATTTTAAAAGTATGGATAGACTCTAACCTCATATATCTTCTGATTTAAAATTTCACTTCTAGGGTTATTATTGCGTGATTATTTTTTAACCATTTGTCACTTTTAAATTATTAATAGACTTTAATGACCTCCTATAGTGCATTTATTTATTTAAATTCAAAATTTTACTTAAAAAATGATATACAATAGTTTTGTCAAAATTGCCTTATCAGCATTTTGCGTTAATTGATCCCTTGATTAAGCATGAATAAACTCTAATGACTTTTTAAAATGTATTTATCTATTCAAATTTAAAAATTGACTCAAAAAATTATGTAATAATTTTGAAGAATCGCCTATTAAGATGTGTCATTCGTTCAAATTCAATATGCATTTACCTATTTAAATTCAAAATAATCATATAAAAATTTTGGACAAATTTTTTTTATTAAAGTGCATTTATCTTTTAGATTCAAAATTTTAGAAAAAAAAGTTATTTTTTATTATGAAATGAAATTATTACATGATTATTTAAGTTCTTCGATCATTTTGAAAGCATAATAAACTCAAACAATCTTATAAACTACATCTGATGGTACCCGAGTTATTTTCAAAGTTATCGGTCTTGGCGCCTTTCGATCAGCGAGATCCAATTTCGAGCACTCCAGAGATGTCAGCATCCCTAAGCACTAAATATGCCCAATATTCCTCAGTAATATGGGACCAACATCCCCTATAACACTACGTATGGCCAACATCTCTGAA
Organism: Curcuma longa; assembly: GCF_044706935.1. Classification (NCBI taxonomy): domain Eukaryota; kingdom Viridiplantae; phylum Streptophyta; class Magnoliopsida; order Zingiberales; family Zingiberaceae; genus Curcuma; species Curcuma longa. Next base: position 290 of record NW_027430539.1, on the reverse strand, counting down.
TATTAAAGAGCTAGCATTCCTGAGCACTAAGCATAATCATCATCCTTGAACACTAATTGGCCAACCTTCCAAAGTACTTAGTATTGGGACAACCTATTTGGGTTCTGGAGATGTACCTTAGGTGCTTGACAAAATTGGTACTTGGCTTCAACTCTTGATAATCTAATAGACAAGCATTGTTCACATGGAGATTATCTTCAACGGTTGACACCCTTTGATCCGCTAACTGAAAAAGGGATAAAGGATGATTATATGACATTCCACGTGGAGATTCCACCAATGATTGTCCC
>NW_027430538.1:0-2911 GCF_044706935.1 Curcuma longa | reverse complement strand
AAGTTAGTCTTATTTTGAAATTAGTCCCTTTTGATTACTCGGCTTGGACGCATTGGAAATGGAGGCCTTGGTATCAATCTGACTCCACCAACGGGATCCATTGGCTCAACGAACAGGCCCTACTACAACAAGTCCACAATTTCATATTCTTTATCGGATAAAATCGTGGATAAAGTCAGATTAAAAAAAACAAAAATCAAGGATAATGTCGCAGAAATAGAAGTAGAAGAAGAAGAAGAAGAAGAAGAAGAAGAAACAGGCGCAAAACCCTCGGTGGAAGCGTAGATCGGAGCGGTACATTACCTCCTTCCTTATTTGACGATTTTGATCCATCTTCTTGGACGCCCTGATGGTTTCCTTTGGCGCAGGTGCACCTCTTAAAATTATATACAACGTTCGTTGATGATCTATTGGTTTCGAAAACGAAGAGATTCTTATACATAAGAATTGAAATGAGCCCATTTTCCTTGGTTTTAGTTAATCGAGTGTTTAGCCCCTGTCAGTCTTCTTCTTCTTCCAATTGGCCAAAGTTGTTCTCCAATAGGAGGAGATTGGATCTCCAAGTAGGAAAAATCTCGTCTTTGGTGGAAGGACACTGGAGTTTATCTTCTTTTTATCACAAATCCCAATTGCCCTCCTTGCGGAGTTCTCGCAAATCAAGATTAACGTCAAAATGTTATAGGATAACACTTGCAAAGGTTGATAGGAGCAAAGAGCGGCATACCCAGTTTGAGATAGAAGGGAAGCCTAGGTCTAGAAGACGGTTCTCTCTTCGGCTTCGCCCGAGGCTGCGGTTACTTTCATACAGTCTCAAGAGATTTTCGGTTCGACAGTTCACAAAAAATGCTAGGATCGCACTGAACAGAAATGCAAAGAAGCTTACATTATCTGTTTGGTTTTCCCTTGTATTGGGTTTGTTTTTTGTGTTCTTGAAGTGCACATCTAGACCTGCTTCAGTAGACGTTCCATATTCTGAGTTTGTATCCAATCTTCAGAGTGGAAGTGTGTCTGCTGTACAATTTGAAGAGGATTCTCGGTATATTTACTTTAACAGGAATTCTGATGATCAAACGGTAGCAGAGGGCTTGTCACTAGATGCTGATGACCTAGACGTCCATGCACAAGGATCTAAAAGCACCTCATCTGAAAGGGAGAGAGGTGGTACTTCTATTCTAAAGTGGCGGTACTCTACGAGAAGGATCAACCATGACGAGAGCTTTCTTCTCGGGTTGATGAGAGAGAAAGGGACTGCATATAGCTCTGCTCCACAATCTGCGCACAAATTATTGAGAAGCCTTGTCATGACATTGATTACTTTATGGATCCCATTAGCTCCAATGGTGTGGTTGCTCTATCGCCAATTTTACTCGGGCAATAGTCATGCAAAGAAACGACGGCCTAGTAAGCTGTCTGTTAGCTTTGATGATGTGCAGGGAGTTGATTCAGCAAAACTAGAACTAATGGAGGTTAGCATTCCCTTTTTCCCAACTCATGCTATGATGTTAAGTGAGGTTTATTGTTTGTTTCATAAACAATATGAATAAGGATTATTGTTTCCCCTAGCCTTCAGTTTTTCAAAATCACAAGATATGATATGGAAATCGTTAATTTCCTATGGATAAGTCCAAAAACAACTAAATTTCTAAATTCTTCTACTGGTGTCATTATGTTAAAATAGAGTCCTCTATGGACTTGTGGTTTGTAATTACAAGATATGATATGGAAATCATTAATGGCCTATGGATAAGTCCAAAAAAACTAAATTTCTAAATTCTTCTACTTATGTTTAGTATGTGAGAATAAAGACCTCTATAGACTTGTGGTTTGTGTTTACTAAATAGGAAAAAAAATCTTTTTCCATTCTGCTCTATCCAGCAAGTGTAGTCCAGGGGCCCATAAGGTTCAATTTTGGTGAATGTTTACTCTGTTCCTAAAAGCTCCTAGGTACCAAGGTACTATGTGGCACATCTAAGACATATTTAGTAGCTGAAGCTATGCATTTTACCTACTAGATTTGAGGAAGGTGTTAAGGCACATCCCTATAATTGACCAAGTTAAAACATTCACTATAATCTTGTCCAGATCATGTAAAATGAGGTGATGCAAAACAAAGCATGTAAACTTAATGATATTTTAAAATGTAATTAGAGCTAGCAAAATTCAGCAAGGCTTATTTATTTGACATGATATGCAAATTGGCAGGTTTGATTTTCGCATTCTTTGTTCAAGATATAAAGGTCAACTCTTCCATGACTCATAAATCATCAATTTCTTTTTAAGTTATGATATATGATTGTTAGTCATGATAAATTATTAATTTAGTAATAAATTATGATAATTAGTCAATATAATAAAAATTATTAAATTAATTTGAATATCACCTAAAGTTCAATAGAATGGAATAAAATTCATGCAACTAATCCTAAATATTTGGGACAATCATGGCTTCATATTACAAAAGTCAATTCCAAATAGTTAGGACCAAGGTTTAAAATATCGAACCGTGCCGAAGTTTGATCCCGGACCAGAATGATACAGTTTCGGTACTGTATCGTGCTATGCTAGTATAATTTTGATATTTTTACAATATAAAATATATTAATTAAAAATAAAAAATTTAATCTAAATATTTCAAAATAAAAAATAAAAAATATATATTTTAAAATAATAGGATAATTTTAAGAGGTTTTATTTAAACCTATTTAAATTTTCCCAATTATAGTTCGGAGTCTGATTATTAAAACCTAAGTTTTAAAATCTAAGTTTAAAAAAAAATCCTCGCGATCGCCCGGCGCACACGCAGGTCGAGCGATCGGGGCCCAGGCGACACCTCCATCCTGGTCGGAATACTGTGTCGGTGCTAGTTTGTTGACGGGAACGAAAATTTTCATCAATATCGAGCGAAACGGTT
>NW_027430537.1:0-37933 GCF_044706935.1 Curcuma longa | reverse complement strand
GTGTTATTGATTTTGATTGTAAATGTTAATAATGCATATATTTAAAACCTTAAGGGGGAGTTAAGATTGGAATTCATTTCAAACCTTAAGGGGGAAAATTTGAACTTTTAAAAGAATTCGTACTTTAAGGGGGAGCTAAAAGTTTGAAATATCTAGAAGAAATTGAATTTCACAACTTAAAGGGGAGTTTGATTGATTAAAATCTAAGGAGTTGTGATTTCTAACCTTAAGGGGGAGCTTATTTGTTTTTAAATTCATGGAGTTATGATTAAGGGGGAGCATTTGATTTAAATGGTGTTTGAAAGGATCATATGATGTTTAGGGGGAGCCTTGTGGTTAAATCCTAAACCAACATGTCAAACACATGTGAAATTTCATGAATTTTTGAAATTCGTATATTTACTTACAATACTAAAGGGGGATAAACAATTTTAAGGAGATTTTAACCCTACTTAGCCTATGAAATAACTTTTTGATCTTTGACAAAAAGGGGGAGAACTATGAAGGTTTAAGTTAGGGAGAACTATGAAGGAACTGTTAGGGAAAACTATGAAGGTTTAAGAGAGAAAAAATATTTTTCATGCCTATTCATGTTATTCATGTTTAATCATGCTTAATCATGCTTTATCATGCTATTCATGCTTATCATATTTTATGATGCTCTTGATGCTCTGATATCATGTGATTCATGCTTTATTTATCAAATATTAATCACATGCTATGCTTTATATGGTTTAAAGACCTAACTTAAACAAGGTTTTGCCAAACATCAAAAAGGGGGAGATTGTTGGTGCAATCTTTGCCCCAAGTGCATTGAGTTTCAATGTTTGGCTAAACCATGTTTAAAGTTAGGCAATACTTGTGATCTAACATGTGTGATGCAAGTTTGCAGGAAAGTCCAGGTTGAAGACTTGGCAAAAGAAAAGTCCAAGCGTGGTCTTGGCAAAAGAAAAGTCCAAGTGGGAAGTCTTGGCAAAGGAAAGTCCAAGTGGGAAGTCTTGGCAAAGGAAAGTCCAAGGTTGGTCTTGGCAAAAGAAAAGTCCAAGTGGGAAGTCTTGGCAAAGGAAAAGTCCAAGTGGGAAGTCTTGGCAAAGGAAAAGTCCAAGTGGGAAGTCTTGGCAAAGGAAAAGTCCAAGTGGGTAGTCTTGGCAAGGAAAAGTCCAAGGTTGGTCTTGGCAAGGACTTGACATGACGAAGCTGATGGAAGCATCTCAGGCTAGTGCGAGGATGATGGAGCATCCAGGGAAGGCACGAGGCTATGGGAGGTGTTTGAAGGCCGAGGTCTAGGTCAAGAGAAGCTGAAATGAGATTTTTCAGCTTCACCAGTCGACTGGCCCTGCCAGCAGTCGACTGCTCATAAATCAGACGCACACAGAAAAATCAGTCGAGCCAGAGGAAGACAGGAGTCGACTGGGCAGTCGACTGGTATGCCAGCAGTCGACTGATGCCAGTCGACTGGTCTTGGATCAGTCGACTGATATTTGAACGTTGGAGAAAGATGGCAAGCATTTAATGCGCTTTAATGCAAGATTTTGTTGCCGATTGAAGCCATCAGTCGACTGGCCCTGCCAGCAGTCGACTGATGTTGAAGAATTATAAAAGAAGCCTGCTCGAGATCTGATCAAGAATTTCGCTATTTTTCTGTCTCTTTGCGCTTCTTTTGAGAACTTGTTGTTCTCTGATTCTTTGCTTTCTTCCTCTCCTCCTAAACATTATTTCATATCATTTTGAGGAGAACGAAAAGGTTGTAAAGGTTTCTCCGCCTTCGAGGTTTTCGAGAAGGAGACGATTCATAGTGCAGCGGGTGTGTGCGTGCGTGTGGATCCTTGGATTAGTCACCTCTGCGGAGGTGGATACCAAGTAAACAAACCGGGTTAGCGTTGATCTATTGTTTTCTCTATTATATTTTGCTTCCGCTAACACTCTTGCAGAGAAACAATCGAAGAAGATTCGAAAAACGCTATTCACCCCCTCTAGCGAACCAACCGATCCTAACAGTTACCTGTTGTATGATCTCCATCTGATCTATCCATGACTAAAATAATATTAGCTATGGTATCATTGACTTATGTTGATCCCTGCTGATTCTTGTTGAGCATGCTAATTGATTTTAGTTATTACATGTTGGGATGATCATCATACATCCATAACTAGTTGTAGGTGTTGTTTGTTGTTGGCTCTTACCTGACACCGTGTTGTGGTGGCACATGGGTAAGAGGTTGCACTACAGTTGGGTGCGACTAGGACTGGTTACATTGCCCTCCTGCTACACTGCCACTCCCCACTTATTTTTAGTGGTCAGTTGTTGGAGTTTGCGTAGTATGTCCTGTTGTGTGCCCCATTTCACTGCCGAAAGGAGTGACTGGGGACGACGAGTGCAGACAATAACTTGTTATTTTTTATTGCGATGGTTGATGCATATTACATGCATTTGTTGGTAGGTTATTACATAGCTTACTTTATTCATATGCTTATGGATTGTTGCATTTATTTGCTATGATTGTTGCACTTGTATGACATTACATACATACTTACATGTACCTGATATCTATACCTATTGCACAGTTGATCCTTTCGTATCGTCTCAGTTGATATACCATGTTTGATTTCTTAGTACATGATATCTCGTTGATACCTGCTACCATGTATATGTTATTCTTCTATACATGTTATCCTGGTTACTATGTCCTTGTTATTCTTTCTGATATCTCTACATGCACTATTTCCTATATCCACTGAGCATCTAATGCTCACTACCCAGACCCTGGGGTTATTTTATTTTTTTCCCCAGGTAGCAGATAGGTACTTGGAGTTTGGAGATTCGGTCGGCTACTGCTATCTCACATCGGAAGGTTTTCCTGTTAGTTTACATTTGGTCTGTTGTTGTCTCCGGTTATATTTTATATTTCGTGGACATGTAGTTATGGTTTGGATTTGTTATGACTGTAGTTATGTCGGATTGCATTGTGGGTATTCATTACGTTCGAATTTTCGATGTTTCCGCTTTATGGACTTTGCATATTCTGGTTATAGTGTAGGTGATGTGATTGTGTGGCCGTGAAGGCCTTTTATCTTCTGTACTGCGTGTATGCGTGTTTTGTTGGACGTGTTGTCCTTACTCTAGCCGCCTGTGGTTGTGTATGCATGCATGTATTAGGGGAATTGTCACAATTACAGGGGAGATGCTGCCGAAATTTTTCAGATGACCTCCCGGGACGTGACATCAGAACTATCCCATCAGATGTCTTAAGAATTTTAATTCTCAATATAACATCTGCTCGACCCATATATTTCATATCAAAATTTTTTATCAATATTTTCTTTGTACTCATGATTATATTATGATTACTGTCTATTATGAGCATGTCGTCAATGTATAAACAAACGATTGCATGACCTTTATGTGTGCATTTGTCACATTCATTTATTTTGAATTCATTTGATAGCATTATTTTGTCAAATTTTTCGTGTCATTGTTTGGGTGATTGTTTAAGTCCGTACAATGACTTAACAAGTCGACACACCTCCTCTTTCCCTGGAGCTATGAACCCTCGGGTTGCTCCATATAGATTTCTTCTTCTAACTCACCATTTAAGAACGCAGTTTTAACATCCATTTGATGTATTTCAAGGTTATACAGTGTTACGATGGCTATCAACATTCGTATGGACGTAATTCTTATTATCGGTGAGTAGGTATCGAAATAGCCAAGGTCTTCCTTTTGCTTGACCCTTTGACTATAAGTTTGGCATTATATTTATCAATCGATCCATCAGCTTTATACTTGCGTTTTAGTATCCACTTACAACTTAATGGTTTATTACTAAAAAGAAAGTCTAATAATTCCCAAGTATGGTTATTCATGATGGACTTGATTTCACTATTGATAGCTTCTTTCCACAATGGGACGTCGGGACTAAAGAGAATTTCGCTTAATGTTCTTGGCGTTCGGCCCAACCAAGTTGGGCATCTCATCGACAGCCTGCTTTGTTGCTCTGGAGTCAGATAACTTTTGATTATCCTCCTTTATTCGTAGCCTCAAGATCAGGTCTTCAGGCCTCATCTCCTTTTGCTTGTGCTTGAGGTAATTTTTGAAATCCTTTCACGACGGAGGGAGTTTCTCGATTACCGCGGCTACTTTGAACGACTCATTTAGCTTCATGCCTTCGACATCCAGATCATGCAGTATCATTTGCATGTCTTAGACTTGAGACCTCACGCTTTTGGAATCCACCATCTTGAAATCTAAAAATCGGCCAACGATGAATTTCTTCAATCTGACGCTTTCGATTTTGTATTTCTTTTCGAGCGATTCTTATAGAGATTTTGCCGTCCCCATCAGACTATACATGTTATACAACGTGTTCTCCAAAGCATTGAGAACGTAGTTGTGGCACATAAAATCTCCGTGCGACCACGCATCACATGCAACCTTGCTATACAGAAATTATATACTTATACCTTAAACTAATTCCACCTCTCATCCATGCAATTTTCTGGGATTTGTTCAGACTTCTTAAGCAAAATATTTTGTAACCGTAGAACAGAATTCAAAACTGAATGAAATTGCCTACTAACTGTCTCACCGGATCTAGCTATTTGACGTTTTAGGATCCTATTCTTCACATTATGTGCAACAATGTGAAGAAAAGATATTACAAGTTCACTAATTGACATATTTTTATTTCCTTCATAAGTCATTAGCAAAGAACAAAGTTTGTCTAAAGACTTTCTATCCATCCTACAGTTATCAACACATTGTCGATCACTATGAAAAACTATTTCATTTAAGTTTATAGACCTAATATTATATCTAGACAATGTCTGATGAGTATATGATATGCTCCTCTTAAACCTAGCACTCCTCTTATTAGCTAAGATAACTACCAACAATAAAAGCATCAATAACTTCCTTTGCATCCTCTTCTTGCGTATAATTAGAGAAATTATCTTCATCTCTTGCCTTACTGCTAATTCATCCATATCAACCTATCATGAAAATAAGGCAATGAAAAGTAAATAGACTTGGATTTGCGAAACGAGATCATCTATCAATAAAGGATGGTTTAGCCTACATAATCCAAGGATTCCATAATAGATATCCATACTGCTACAAGCACATCATATGCAAACTTGTCCAGATGGAGATATTCTTATTGCATGGATTGAAAGAGTTAGACAATATTTAATATCAAAATTACATATAAAGAACACATACGAGAGGTGTGTTACATAAGTTATTGCAATAGCATTTCATTTGCAATGATCAGACTTCAGTAACACATAATTTTTGCATTTTGACATTTGTTAATTGGTTTTATATCAACCTCTTCTAGGCATGCAATCCTTGATTACCATCTTCTATGGATCTCTACCAATTTTGAGTTGGCATTCTTCCCCATGTTAATTTACAAGTATCCATACTGCTCCCTGACCCCAAGAAAAACTGATGAAGCCAGCCACTAGCGGGTATAATTGAATTGTGTGAGACTATAATGAATTGGAAAGGAGAAATCATTCTTATGTATTATATAATCTACATAGACAGTTGCTTTATGATGTCTTCTTATATATAACTGCAAAATGGTACCTTTTATCTAATGTACTTTTATAATAATAAAAAATGCTTAGTAAAATGCTTTAGTTTAATGTTCCTAAAATGATGAACAGAAAACTCATCATTATCCTCAAAGCATGTTAACCAATTTGAAAAGTATAAAAATGAAAAGGCATTAGAGGAGAAATCTACAACAAACATGATATAATAGTGTTCTTTCTTCTTCTTCTTTTTTTTCTTTTCAGGGTAATGCAAATAGCTTCTCTGATAAAATTGAAACTAGTAGAACATGTGAAGTTATATTTGCATCTCAGCACAATAATAACAACAACAAAAATACAGATAACAATTAAAAGGGGGCTATCTACCTGTGGTTTGAGGTCCTTGTGAATGAGAATATTCTCACGCGGTACTTTCAATCCTTCAGCTGATGAACGATTCAAAATAAATGCAGAAATGCACCCAACAATTCAACATCAACAAAGTAATCCAACAACAGAAACCATTCACAGATAACTTCCCAAAGAAAGAAAGCTCTAAAAAGAGACATTTGATGAAGGTAGAGGGTAAACACATATCGAGTTGCCTTAAGAAGTGTCTAGCAACATCCACGGACACCCTCCCATGAATTCCTTGCCGATTTAAATAATCTGCAACGTCGCCACTAGCGCAGTACTCCAGCACGAGAAATATCTTGTTCTCCGTCTGTTCAAGTGAGTCATTCCAATATAAAATTCTTCTCCAGACAAAAGGCAATTGGATAAGACGATAAGCGTAGAATCAACAAAGGTGATGATAAGAAAAGGATCTGGATGGCCTGGAAGAAGCGGACAATGTTGCGGTGGGAGATGTTGTGGAGGATGTTGACCTCCTTGAGAAGGCAGTTGCGGACCTTGCTATTGACACTCTGCTTGTCAATTAACTTTGCTTAAGTTGATGCATCATACTCACCGCGAGGAGGAGGAGGACGACGAGGAGGTCAGGGACGGCGTGGCGGAGTAAGCTGTTAGAGGAGGAGCGGAAGCGAAAGGGGAAGGCTTCGAATCTTGGAAAGTGGAGAGGAGGGTTGCGATCGTTCACCGTGGACGAAGGCTTCGAATCGCCGCCGCCGCTAGGGTTTCGCTAGCGGAGGGTTTCGCGATCGTGGACGTAGGCTCGCGAGGTAATTTTGTAAAGAAAATTTCCTTAACTCCGGAATTAAGAAAAACCTAAGTTTTCCTTGATTTTTCAATTTCAGATTGGATGCCCTCTTTTACTGACATATGCTGACGTGTCGAGTATGAAGCATTACTTGGGAATCGCTGATTGCCTAAACCAAACAAGGTTTTAGTTGATAACTTTGGATAGATAACCAATGTAATCACGGATGATCCTCAACCAAACACATCCTTAAAGTCATTTAGAACTACAAAACAAATGCTAGAGTTCTTGGGCATCATGTTATAGTTCAAAAATTACTACAATTTTAATCAAAATTCCTACAACATAGAACAATAAATATAGATTATGAAGTATTACATTAGGCAACTTGACCAAGCGTCAAACATAATATTACATCTTACAACTCAGAATCCAGTTAACATAATAGAATATGCAATTTATCATGCAAATTAATATAGATGTTGTAGTAATTTTGATTAAAATTATGAAGTAAACTGATACACTCAATAAAATAGGTTAGGATGTTATATTTGGAACATATACTGTTGTAAGATGCAAATTACTATTAAATTTTGATTGTCAATGTACTAATGTTGGAGTAGGCAAATCTTTCTATAGTGGTCAACTATAGCTTTTCAATTTACCTCCTTATAGATGATTATGGGGTTGGCTATATGAGGCTGCTGGAATGGTTGATTCTATCTTTTACTGCAGAATAGACAAATAATTTATAAATTTTAAATAAATAAATTTATAAATCTCTAATTAATTAGTAAAATTTTCATAATATTTAAAAAATTTAGTTAATTCGGTCGAAAACCAAATTAATCGATAAAATATCAGTTCGATTTGTTTGATTTTTATAAAAAAAATTGATCGGTTCGATTGGTTCAAAAAAAAATCAATTTATTCGATTTTCGATTAATTTGGTTCGGTTTGATTCAGTTTTAACCGAATACTCAGCCCTACCTATGCGTGGCCGCACGTGTAGGGCTATTGTGTCACACGAGCGATCGTGTAATGTTGCCTTGCACAAGGTGATCACATAGTGCCGCTCGAGCAAGACCGCTCGTGGCTTGTGCTGTTAAACTTCCTTGAGCGTTCAGCAGATGAAGGGGCAGAAGGGAGGCGTCGCCGACTTCGTCTCTGAAACTGAAGGAGACGAAGGGGGACGTCGCCGACTTCATCTCTGAAACTGAAGGAGACGAAGGGGCAAATCCACCCCTTCGTCCTCCTATTCTCTGCTATATAATGGGTACGAGAGGCAGAGGTTGTGGCGTCCAAGTCAAAGCAAGTGAAGGCATCTGAGGGATTTGGCACGAATCAAATATTGTCAAGTTCGAGTTTAGCTCGATAATATTTTCGAACTCAGCTCATTAACTTAATCGAACAAACTCAAAAAAAAAATCGAACCGAAATCCGAATAACTCGTGAATGGCTTGGCTTGTTCACATCTACGAGTGGCCCTCAAATGTAATATCCTAGAAATTTTAGGGTTAGAAAGTACCAAGTAAAAACTAAGTTTTAATTGGACTGGTTTAAGTGGGTTCATGATGGAGAGAGTTTTGTCGAACCAGACACGATGAGAAAATTCATCTTATGAAGACGAATCCAACGAAACTAGTTTAGGGCAAATCCGAGATCGTTTGGTTAGTGAACTAAACGAACCGAGATTGAACCAAACTGAACTAACTTGGTTTAGTTTGTAATGAAAGAGGTTTTGATAAAATAAATTAAACTAGATAAAAAGGTTAGTCTCGCAAAGATGAATCCAACAAAACTGATTTGGATCAAATCGGAGGTCGTTTGGTTAGTGAACTAAGCGAATCAAAATTGAACCCGGTTTGCTACAGTTACCGGTTCAATTGTTTGAATAAATCCTAGTTTTTATTGGGTTTTAGCCGATAAAAACTTGATTTAACGGTGTTAGTTTAGATTTAATCGGTTAAATCGGTCTAGGTTACTGTGATTAATTAAGAGTTAACAATATCAATCTCAAATAATAACACACACACACACACACAAACAATAAAGAGGATCAAGTTTGAATTTCAGTAATCCTCCATTTGTGAGTTGATTATGCTACAATACTCACTAAATGAAGCCCTCAGCAATCCTCCATTTGTTGATGTAATCTCTGTCATTGCCGCGATCGCCATTGGAATAGTAGCATCCCTTCCTGACTGATCGTGCTGCATTTTTATGTGCTGCTTTGCACTCGACATCACGAGATGCTTCGAAGACGGTAAATATTTCGCGGTCATCTCTTTTTACGAGAGCTCTAAAGAACAGAAGGATAGATGCCATTTGCTCTAGGATATACACCAATTCCTTAAACACATCCAGATATTTATACTCTTAAGTAGCATACCTGAACTCATTTTTTTCTGTCTTTCTTTCTCCCTATTGAATTTGGTGTTTGGCTTGTTCTTGCAAGACAATTTTGGTGGATCAAGTGGAATTCCTTTTGGTGGTTCAAGGCACTGCAAGTCAATGGTTGTTGACCAAACAATTACTATAATTTCAAGCTTTGTGATTGTCTTATTACATTGATTAGGAATAGAGAGTTTGCATTGCATCAATTTACTAGTACTATTTCTGGGCTAATGAAGAGGACTTGTAAGCTTTATACAAAGAATGAGCTACTATTAACTCAGGTTTACACATTTCAGGTAAGTGGTTGGATCTAGGAGTGAGTAATTGATTAATAACCGAACCGATTGAATTGATTAAATCAAAATCAAACAAATCGATTATCTTTTTTGACAAATCAAATTGATAAACAACCTATTATTTCGTTCGATTATCGAATTAATGGATCTTGTAGCGGTCGATTATTGTGGTGTCCATTCGATAGTTGAGTCAAAAATCAAAATTTTAGAGTTTTTTTTAGATATTGGTCTAGCAATATTAGTTGACTATTTATATATATATTTTTGTAATCTAATTTTGAAAGTGATCAGTCTGATCTTATGAAAGTTTTCATCAACCACCAAAGTAAATCGAGAAGCCTCCACTGATGTCCATCTAGACGACTAACGTTCTCAAGACTACTTCTCACTAGAACGAAAATCTCTTATAGTGCGCCGCAAATTGAGATTCAAATCCAAGATGTTGGATTATCTAATCACTACATTGTACCTCGGGAGCCGTGATTTAATCAATTTTTTGAATTTTTAATAAGACCAAATCGAATAAATCAAAATAATTAAGAATTTTTTAGGAAAAAAAATCTAAATAAACTGAACCGCAACCGACATTTTGCTCACCCTTAGTTTGATAAATTCAAAGTTTCTTCATATTTTAGACTAATTAATATATTAATTATCATATTACTAAGTCCTATAATTTCTCTAAAATGATAATGATGGTCTTGTTGAATAGATTGTGACTCACTTCTTCTTTATCCATTGTGACACAACTCTCCTTGTTATTTATTCTTCTTAATAAGAAGTTGTTGGGTAACCTCTTGATTAAAATGACTAAAGAGAGGATCTACAAAGTGGAGTTGGTGGCAAATTTAAAAAGGTAATTTGGTAGTTCAGGTTTTTGGAGGAAACTTTATTATTATTGTTATTATGATTATTATTATTATTAGATTTTTATTGATCTGATTTGGTAGCATTTAAACTTTTCTCTATGCTTGACTGTTAGATCTTGGCTTAAAGGTACTCAGCTAGCTATCTTCCAGCTAATTCTGCATGACTGAAACAAGAAATCTCTAATCAAGCCTTGTGGAGAAGAGAAGACAACCAACATCCTTCCTTTTTATTTGCATTTTGTTATTTAGGGATCTGCAATTTTTTTTTAGAAGACTAAGAGATTGAAAGACCTTCAATAATCAAGATAAACTCCAAAATTTTGCATCAATGATTCTCAAGAAATCAGTAGCTACTTACATTTCAGAATACCGTTGCTACACAAAAAATCTGGTTTATGTACACAATATTAGCATGATCTTCAACCAAACTTGTGAATCAGATGTAACTAAAACTGTAATGGTTCGACGCGACAAGCCACCGGCTCTTGGTTATAAACGCTCAGTCGAAGTGAGATTAGATTGGTCGTCCTGGAACTCAGAGGAAGGCTCCGCGCATTCGATAGCGCCTTGTGCATCCTGTGCTTCATCTTCTTCTCCAACCCAATACTTCTCGAGCATCCTAACAGCCTTCTCATATATCTCACTGTTGTCGTGCAGCCGCAGATGCTCAATCTTTTCTAATCCCTCGCATTCATCAACTAACTGAGCATACTGATTTAGTCCGCATTTATCGAGCCCCTTCTTCATCTCTCCGGCCTTGAGTATATCATAGTTATGGTATATCGAATTGTTTCAGAGTAGCTTGTATAATTATTATCTTATATTTTAATTGCCATAGGCCATTATCAATGCCGATATTATCGGTCCTCTAGTTCATATATTGCGACATGCGGAATTTGATGTCAAGAAAGAGGCTGCATGGGCTTTATCAAATGTGACTTCTGGGGGTTCTAATCTTCAAATTCAGTAAGCTTAGTACACCAAGTTTGTTGCTATATTTTTGTTTGGCTTTTCGCTTCTTTCAGACAATCTCCTGGAATCTGTTTTCTTTTCTCCTCTAAAATATACTCACAAAATTCTTGCAGGCATTTGGTGAGTCAGGGGTGCATCGAGGCTTTTTGTAATCTTCTCGCCATAACAATTTTGGGGTCTGGACAGGCGAGAAGATTACAAAAAACCTCGATGCACCCCTGACTCACCAAATGCCTGCAAGAATTTTGTGAGTATATTTTAGAGGAGAACAGAAAACAGATTCCAGGAGATTGTCTGAAAGAAGCGAAAAGCCGAACAAAAATATTGCAACAAACTTGGTGTACTAAGCTTACTGAATTTGAAGATTAGAACCCTCAGAAGTCACATTTGATAAAGCCCATGCAGCCTCTTTCTTGACATCAAATTTCGCATGTCGCAATATATGAATTAGAGGACCGATAATATCGGCATTGATAATGGCCTATGGCAATTGAAATATAAGATAATAATTATACAAACTACTCTGAAACAATTCGATATACCATAACTATGATATACTCAAGGCCGGAGAGATGAAGAAGGGGCTCGATAAATGCGGACTAAATCAGTATGCTCAGTTAGTTGATGAATGCGAGGGATTAGAAAAGATTGAGCATCTGCGACTGCACGACAACAGTGAGATATATGAACTAGAGGACCGATAATATCGGCATTGATAATGGCCTATGACAATTGAAATATAAGATAATAATTATACAAGCTACTCTGAAACAATTCGATATACCATAACTAAATACCAGCAGAAATTGGCAATAATACTCAAACTATTTGAGGTTGCAGAAATAGTGCATGGCGAAGAACGGGGCAGAATGCCAGATCAGCATATTTTGTGATAAAATTTGAAACTATAACTTAAATGTTGTGATAGATTTGATTTTTTTTTTTTAACGGTTACAATAGATATAAAATTTTGAAAGGGTGTAATAGATCTATCAAGCATATATAGTCGATAGTGCTGTGAGCTTTTACCTGAATTTGTGCTCGATTCCCTGCTGTAATGTTGGAAATGACCCAGCAAACTTCCCATTTAATGTCCTTTCCGTAATTTTCTGAAAGAAGTTTGAACAAGCAAGGAAGAGCGCCTTTATCTATAACAACCTGCAAATTCGATAAAAAGAAATCGGCAGAGATTCTCTATAGCCAACAATCATTCGCAGTATAAGAAAGTATAGAACCATGATTTGTTAAATTAAATAGAAACATAGGACAGTTTTCGTATAATAAATCCAAAATTAACATTCACCTGAGTTTGCAGATCATCTCCCATAACGATATTGCCGATTGCCCTAAGTGTGAATTCAATAACTTGACTTGATGGATGCCTGCTACAGCATGGAGCTTATTGTTAAGAATAAACAAAAACATAACAGGATTGATAAAAAAAAACTGTGGGTGCGAATGTTTTACGACAAAAGATCCACTAATGGAGGACAAACATCTGCCTCTATGACAGCTTGAATTTTTTCACTTGTCCCATCAGCAATGCTATCCAAGGCTCGACAAGCATCTATTATAACACATTCATCATCCGCTGAGAAAATAAGCTCATGAAGTATCTGAAGAGCTGGTTTTGTCTAATAAAGACACCAAAAGAAGAACTATGAGGACTTTGTATGTACAATGATACCCAAGAACCAATGCATTGAGAACATCAAGGAAATTAAGTTTCTCACATGTTCCAATGCTACGGGTGGACTCCCACAGCATAAACTTAATAACGTCCATGTGGCCGCTCTAAGCAATGACATTTTAGAATGTAGGTCGAATAGGGTCCTATCCGATAGGGTCATTACAGATAGGAGCCCCCCATGAGTAAGAATAAGATCCCTAGCACTTGATGAATCACCAGCTATGTTACCAAGTGCCAACACAGCCTGTTGAATTTAGAATTAAAAAGGAATATTGTCAAAAAAATTTGAATGATAATATGATTAAGATTTAAAAGGTGAGAAATCGCCAAGGCTAGCAAAGATAACATGAACCTGTTTTCTAAGATTGTCATTTGGAGAATTGAGAAGTTGTATTAATATTGGAATTGCACCGTTTTGTTGCTTGGGTACTATACCATTTAGCTTGTGGAACCTCCGAGCATACACAAGTCATCATCGAAAACGATGCAATTCCAATATTAATACAACTTCTCAATTCTCCAAATGACAATCTTAGAAAACAGGTTCATGCTATCTTTGCTAGCCTTGGCGATTTCTCACATTTTAAATCTTAATCATATTATCATTCAAATTTTTTTGACGATATTCCTTTTTAATTCTAAATTCAACAGGCTGTGTTGGCACTTGGTAACATAGCTGGTGATTCATCAAGTGCTAGGGATCTTATTCTTACTCATGGGGGGCTCCTATCTGTAATGACCCTATCGGATAGGACCCTATTCGACCAACATTCTAAAATGTCATTGCTTAAAGCGGCCACATGGACGTTATTAAGTTTATGCTGTGGGAGTCCACCCGTAGCATTGGAACATGTGAGAAACTTAATTTCCTTGATGTTCTCAATGCATTGGTTCTTGGGTATCATTGTGCATACAAAGTCCACATAGTTCTTTTGATGTCTTTATTAGACAAAACCAGCTCTTTAGATACTTCAGCATGCGGCCTCTCGGGTACGGCCTTCGGCCAAGTCGAGACGGAAATGGTGCTCCACGAGCCAAGCGCGGCCACGGTAACACAGGAGCAGCTTCATAAGAGCTTCTGCGAACAACCAGATAACACATGTCAATATATTTATGTATACAGTAATATGTAGATCATCATCAATCATTAAGGAGTGTTTGTCCAAACTATATTTCGTCGGCTACGAAAATCGTATACCTCCGTTAAGCACTATAGAAGGCAATATGATGTCGCAGGGAAAAATCGAGACTACTGTTGAATAACAAGGATGAAATTTTGACTAAAAAGCACTAGAAGTTCAGTAGCATGAGCAAGTCAACTATGTTATAATCATAAAAAAAATTTAAGCAGAGCAAAAAAAATTGACGACCGATGAGTAACTAACCAAAGGTTCAGTGGATCAAATCACAAATGGACCTGAACATCAATCCAGCCAAGTTTATTATAATCTAGTTAACATAAAAAATCTACCTAAATCTAGAGTTATGAAACATCAGATTTATATAAAGCCAGTAAACAAAATAATTTATTAGCATGAACATTAGAATAACTTGCAAGTACTTTATAAATGGAGGAATCTAGGTTGTTATTGGATGTATTGCAAGTACTGTAAATTGTTTGTGGGTGTTTTTTAATCATAATGGAGACTTGCCTTCAGGATCCGGGACATAAACGAAGTGCTGTTCAATGATAATGCCGAATCTGCTGATTCTTTCTTTAGGAATTCCACATATGCTGACCTGTTGAAAGACAAAAAGAAAAAGAAAAAATTTTAGAATTCATGTGTTGAACTAGAAATAACAAGAATGATATGAACTTCTCTTATTGTTTACCCTGTAGGTTGACCAGTAGTAGCATCAGTGATGATGATTACTTTAAGCACGTCTCCGAACTTGTTGAAATGACGGGAAAGTGTATCTTTAGTTGCAGCAAAGTGAACCTATAAAATCCAATCGACGCAGATCAATTCCACTGCTTTCCAATATTCACCTGTTCGTAAAAGAGAGGGGAAAAAACAGATACTTGCATTGCTAACAAATAGAGTTCGAGAATCTCCATCGTCCAAAGGACGGCCAGTAACATATGAACCTATAATTTGAAGAACTTGCTCATTAATCATTAATAGAACACTAGTTGTGATTCTCAGTGACATAAAAGTTAGAATTCAGTATACCTGGTACCGATAATTGTTTCTGAGTAGATTGCCTTTGATCGTGAGCATGTTTAGTTTCCTGTAGTTATCATTGTATAGACAGACAAACATGTTACATAAATTCAAATCACATTTAAAAAAAGAAAAAAATAATAGATGCACATTTCACTTGAGAACAAAAGTAGATAATATAAAGTTTTGATAAAACTGTATGGCATTTAAAAACTAAAGTCTCTTACGAACAAATCGCTCCAAAACCTAAAAGATTTGCAGGATGCTAATGTAGATGATCAGATGGAGTGGAACTGTGGTATTCTAAATCAATAAACAAAGAAACCAGTATCTACTAGACTAGTATGCCGTCAAGATTTGGCTAGACATCACAAAATCAACAAAAACTGGGCTCAAGCCTGGAATAGCTGTCCCAGCTTATCTCTTACCATGCAAATACTAGATACCCAAAAAACCCTTCATAAATTAAAAACAGTTGGCTAAGCCCAATGGGTTGTCCTAAAGTTGAATATGTTTGAAGATGATTAAAACAAACAAGTCCAAGTCAAGACTTTAAATACCAACCTCCTGTCAAAAAGGCAATTAAAATGTGAGCATTTCTGCCAATCAACCATAAAAAATGCAGAGAATGGTCACCAATCCAAGTAGGATTGATATAGGACCATTTGGCAAACACCAATCAGGTAATGACATTATCTAGCCTTTCCATCCTGGTTTTTTCTTAAAAAAACATTGTTTCGGTTTAAACATTCACTCAACTATTTTCCTTATGCTTGAGGTTACATTATACTAATACACTGGGTGCTATAACCTTTTTTACTCTCTAGCATACCAATAGTTGCATCAGACTAGTATTTTTTCAAGGATGTATGATAGGGATGCCTGAAGTTTGACTCAAAGTGTAATCAAGAGTACTTAATATGCTGTAAGGTCTGAATGTGCTAGAAACTTGTATGAGAGAATTCTAGGAAATACGAAATGAACTGTGCTTAAAAGGCACTAATGTAGTAGTATAGTGCCTAGAAACAGTAAAGGGCAGGTGATGATAATTTGTAAGGAAAGGTCTGAAGAACTAGTAGAGCATCAAAACCCAGAGCATAAACTTTATACATCTCCCCCTGCCAAATCTAATATTTTCCCTTGGACAATAGTTAGAATTGGACAAAACAGGATGATAAAAATAAAGAATTTCAATTTCTGCCAACAAAAGAAAGTGTTTTGGACTACAATGAGCACGGCACTATTTTGTTGATGCTTCACGTCGACAAGCACACTTACTTTAGTATTCTGAGACAAGAAAACATCATTGTCCTTGCAAAACTTGATATTCTGGCTTCCTGCACCTTCACTGTTTTTTGCAGCGACTCGATTCTCTACATTGGCATCATCACCAGCAACTAGATAATGGATATGTTTATGTGTTTCAGTAGCAGAACTACTCAAAATCTTCTTAGGTGTCATTGCTAGTGAACCAGCACCATGTTCCTGCTCCAACAAGATTTTTTTATTTGATATTTCTTCAGCTACAGCACGAGGTTGCATGATCATTGACTTCACATCTCTATTAGACGATGAAATGCCTAGCAGTGAATCTTGATCTTGCTGGCTAAGGTGGCTAACATCAACAACATCATCGCATTCATTATTTTCTAAAACAAAATCATCTGCCACATCAGTTTCTTCCTCTAATATGGACATGTTGTCATCAAAGTTAGCATATTCATTTCTGTAATGTTGATCCACACATTGTGGCTCTGAAACTTTACCAATAGGATCATACTCACCGTCTTCAAGATCTAATCCAGTAGTAACTGGCAGCCGGTTAACACTCTCTTCCATCTTTTCGTCATTACCCAATCTATTGAAAACACTACCAACTGACCTAACCCTGGTTACATCTTCAGCAGCTTCAGCAGCAGCTTTCAAAGCAATTGACAGAGTACCCGGTGCTCTTGATTCTGATCTTCTATGGAATCTTGCTTCTAGCAGAGAATTTGTAGTGCATGTTGAAACTACTGAGCAAAGTCTTTTCGAAGCTGGCTCAGCCCTAGCATTTGACTGTTGCACAGCCTTTACAGCATCTCGAACGGCAAATTGAAGAAGCCGGCGTGGAGCACCAATCACTGGAAAGGAAGCTGCATCTCTCTGTCAACGGTGCAAAATAAGCAAAGGAAAGAGCATTTAAGATAATTAAACATGTAAAAACAATAACACAATACATTACATCAATAAACGAGTATAAAATTCTTCACATTATCAAGGATTAAACATATACAAAGTAGTTCAAACAATTCAACATTACCAAAATTCATTATCCCATGTATAACTTATATGGGAATAGTTTACAAAATGTAACAAAATGGTGAATGGACAGGAACAGTTTTACCATTCAATAGTGTTAAGATCCTAACCCAATTTCCTTTGCTTTCTTCAACATATTTTCAACCAAAACAATTTTATACATACACACACACACACACATATATAACAATGTACTTTATGGGTCCTTTTTTCCATTTGCTGACCTATATTGTCACAACACCCCACCTCCCCAACCAATTCATTAGCAACCATGGCAAGGAATAAGGAGCACACATGGTTGATGTTTGTTGATGCCCCAGTTAGTTGTGATGTGATCAACCAAGTTAGTTAGGTCCTGTTGTTGTTCTGATCCATCTGCTAAGTGTGCAGGAACTTAGGAACGGAGGAAGTCGAGTGTAAGATGTAGTGGACGAGAAGGATTGGGTAGGAAAGTGAGCTGACGGGTTCGGTGCAATTTGAGGGACGCGGAAGCTGCGGAAGAGTATGTCGGTGGAGTGAGAAGGACGTGCACGATGTCCGAGGGACGAGAAGCCGAGAGGAAGTACGTTCGAGGGGCGAAAGGCCGGAGTCGGATTCGGGTGAGCCTAATTCCGGTTGGTCAGAAATCACCCAAACATCATTTCTACAAAAGTCAACTTTTGTTGACTTTTGATCAAGTCAAAGGTTGACACTTGACTTTGAAGACCAAACAAAGCCCTTGCGAAGCTGTGAAGATAAAAAGGAAAGGAAGACTTTATCTCTTCAAGCTTAAAGGATTGCTTCGAGGCAAAGACAATAAAGGATAAAGTTAGTCAAAGGTTTAATCGAAGAAGATGAAAGTTTTTGAACTGGCCGAAGGTTTAATCAAAGATGATAAAGCTTAGCCTAATTAATCGATAAAGATATATTTCTCATCAAAGATAATTTTATTTTTGATCAATGATTGAGATTTAAATTTATCTTCTATCAACAATCAAGATCTTATCTACAGATCAATGGCTAGGATAAAATCTCATCTACAACCAACGGTCAAGATCAACTGTCTACAGCTATAAATAGGCTTAGAAGTTTAAAGTTAGACATTAAATTTGCTTGTAAACTCTCTCTAAGTATGTGTACTTTAACTTGTGAAGGCTTCTCCACCTAAAGGAATTTCTTAGTTGAACTTCAATTGTCTTGGAAGCAACCATCCAATTGCAACCAAGTTTAAAAAAGACAAGTGTTTATTCTTTATTTCTTAATCCATCTATTCACCCCCCCCCCCCCCCAGCCGGTCCACATCAATCCTACAATATTCTTTTGAATGGAATAAGTATAGTTGTTGGGTTGAATGACCCAGGCAATTTCCATGTAGGGATCTGGTAGGTGTAGGAGGTTTGATTCAGTTATGAGATGGAAGAAACTGCAAAAGTTATATGTAGTGCTGTAGTATAGGATTAAACGTCAATAAAATTTCAAGTTTTCTTAAAACTGTTCTGCCTTGAGGTTTTAAGTCCAAGAGTCCCAACTACCTCTAGAAAATCATGTTTATATTCATCTAAAAAAAAAAGGCAATCCGGTGCATGAAGCTCCCACCAGTGCAGGGTCCCAAAGAAGAGTTGGACTATATTGGATCTATTATACGCAATCTTACCTTGCATTTTGTAAGAGGCTATTTCTACGATCGAACCCGTAACCTCAAGGTTACATAGTAGCAACTTTACCGTTGCGCCGAGAAACGCTAATTATCTGTCAAAGTCTGATCTTGTCCTTGACATGCTTATTTTTTGGGGAACAAACTTGCACATCCATAAATTAGCTAACTCTCTAGAAAATCATACTTTCATTGATGACTCAAAAAGAAAGAAAGAGATTTGGAAGCTAAACCATCAAATAGGCAAAAAAAACCCCTTCAGGACTCCATTTGTATCAAATAATTCAGTTGCAGATGACGATAAAGCTTTTAATACAGAACAAGTGTGGGAGGCGAGAGGACAGGGGGAAGAGAAAGCAAAGAGAAGGTGCAAATGAAAAGCATGATCAACTAAATATACTAGTCCATTTACTATATGCCTTACATAGTCATTAGATAACTGCATGTAAAATAGGAATTACCCACTAAACCCACGGTCCAATATATACCAATTATTTATATAAATGAATGTTAAATTTAGTTTATATTGCATCATTACCGTTGCAAGTGGAAATTGACTTTGATGCTGAATCGAAGCAATGAAATGACTTGAACATGAATTTTAAGTGTGTTGCTTCTTGTAGTTTATCGTAAGGCGGCAAGCAATTGGATGCTCAAAGTCATGATATGGAGTAGGCAAGGAGCATAGTGTCCTTTTTCAGTGATGAGATACAGCAATATAAAAGTGTAGGGAGATGCAACCATTCTATTCCAATGCTGAGTGGCATAGTGTATCAAGTAGCATTGGTGACAATCAGCACCATTCAAATGGAGGGGAAGGGGAGAAAGAAGAGGAAGAAGAAAGGAGGAGAAACGGATGAAGAATTGGAGAAAATGAGGAAACACTAAGCCAATTTGTTTTGTGTAAAAATGCTTTGTATATATAAAACACTTCCTAAGGAAAATTTTAAACAATTTTTGCCACCACCCCCTCCACTGTCAAAGCCACCTTCCCCAAGCCTAGGTTAGAATCTAACATCGCAGGGAACCTGACCGACAAGATGCTCACCTCACATCCACTGATTGTGTGCCACAAGTGCAAGGCTACAGGACGGCTTGCGGCACGCCATTGGACCCATAGAAGGCTTGCATTTGGATCATGAAGTGCTTGTAGAAGTCTGCCGGATTAGGTGGAGGGAGCTCTGTTGGAAGGACAGAGGATTATTGGAAGGGCAGAGGTGATTTCTTGGCTTTGTTCTACATCTCAACGACCATGCAAAATGGTGTGTCTTGCATGTCTTAGGTGAGATGGCATGATATCTTATCCCAAGGGGAGATGAGGGAAGATGTGTGGCATAGGTGATTATAGTAAGTGCAAGGATACAAGCCAATACAAAGTTCTGGAGTTGTGTAAATCCAACTACATTGTTTTCATCAAAGATAAAGATGGTTTTTTTTCCTTTTAACTTCCCACTTGGTTGTTGTAGAGGACTGGCAGATTGCAAAGGAATACAAGTCAAAGCTTGCAAAATAGAGTTTGTAGCTAATAAGGAATTCTGTAATTTACCCTCCTTGTTATCTAATATCAGAGCAATATTGTGAATGCCAACCCCAAGCCAGAATAAAAAAAATGGTAGGTTGTTGTAGCCCTCATGCTAGCAAAATAATTGGCAACAACTTTGTGAACATAAAGTTAAATAGTGGAATAAATTTTAGGAACCTAACTCTAAATAGCTGAGAATCATAGTTTCTATAGAGTCTTTTAGCAGAGGGAATTGTCCACCTACAATGTGGCACATGTTCCCAACATGATTAATACGATTGAGGAAGTAGGATGGTGTCTGCTCAATGGGGAAGGAGAAGATACAAAACTGGAGCAGGAGGAACAGAGAGAGAGAAAAAAGAGGATACCCTAAGAGAATTAACTCAGAATCAATAAAATACATCCCAGGGCACTGTAATAATTGTTTTATAAGGCATTAGACAACAATTATTCACTAATACAACTAAACAAACTTAGTGCCCATACTACACCTAGTCGCCAATTACACACTTTTACAAGTGAAAAGCAAAGCCTACCTCAAAAGCGTACAGAAAGTTATGTACCTGTGGGTGATCATCATCTCTGCTCCGTTTTCTCAGAATGCGAGCTGTAGGTGAATGTGACTGCCCAACAACATTCAGTCTAGACACTTCCTCCTCTGCATGCAAAATATTGGTCACCACACTCCGAAGAGGAAATGCTCCATTATTGTCCTTTGTTTTCCCTTTCCACCCTCTTACATGACTGTTTCTAGTGTTTGAATCAGTTTGAGCAGTAATTTTCTGATCCTCCTGAGAACTCTGCATTTCAGACGGTACACAAGAAATGGGTTTAGACTTGGCCACTTCATCAGGAATAGATTGGTTCGGTTGTGTATACAAGTGTATATTTGACGATAGATGATCCCACAACCTACAGAACAGAGATTTTATAAATAACAGTCAATACATAAGAAAATATTAGAATATACTTTATGACGGAAACAGATAATCTTACACAATGATAAGAGTTCATACCAGGAGATAAAAGTGTCACTATCATCCCCCAAAAACACATTCAGCTCCTTCCTAGCTTCATCTTTGCTACGACCATTCCTGAGCAAAACTACAACATAGTCCTGCCAATGTGAAGTTAAAATACAAACTAAGCACTACCCAGAAAAGAATAAAATTTAATGCTTAACTAGCTAAATTAGTAAAATGTTGTAAAATAAATAAATGGATACAAAAAAAACGAAAAAAAAAAAACGAAAACAACACAGTAAAACAGCAACAGAAATTCTTCCATCATCCATGTACATTAAGAATGGAACTAATTTATCTTTGAAATTCGAGATTTTATGAAAAGCCAAAAGTTGAAGAGGAGTCAGCCACTCAAAGACCAAGGAGAAAAAAAGGAATAGATGAGGCACAAATGAGAGAAAATGAGTTAGCCTTCACTTTCGTGGATCCCAGTAAGGTGACCACAAATGGCACAATGATAAGAATAGGTGAAGTGCCAGAGTTGGAATTTTCCATCTATTGAAACAATTGGTCCAGTTCGTAACAATAGGAAGTGTGTCCCGTACTAACATGGCATAGGCTCACCATTGTCTCTCAGGCCATTAACCATTTAAGGTTATATGTGACAATTGATATTACAATATAATGTATTGAACTATTAGAGGAAGCTACATGTGGTGACACTCAAGTACGAGGAAAATCCTGTGTCATCGTGAGGGAATTATTTGACGAAGGCATAGTTGTTAGTGCAAAAAAGTGAGCTTTGGCATGTAAAAGAGAAAAACTACTATGGCATTGTAAATCCAATCACATTGCGAAGTCCAAGGCATAATGTTACTTGGTCAACTGGAACATTGAACCCTAAGATTCAGACGTCAGGTGAACATTGTCACATGATAACATAAATAGAACAACTTTGACCGAACTATCAAGCTAAAGAATCATCTTACAGTAGCATCCACTTGTTTAATCCCCCAAAATTTGATATTTGTATATTAGCAGGGAACAAAAACGATCAATGTCTCCAAAACAACCAAAAAAAATCAAAAACTTGTTTGTTTGGATTAATTGTCTATAGATTAGATATTAGAGGATCAGTTTTCGTTCCCTCCCAAACTAAGGAAAAACAAAGCCTTTCCTCCGGCTAAAAAACCAATGCCTCAATCCAAACATGAAAAAAAGTGGTCGGGAACAAAACCTTACCACGAGTGTATCATCAGTATAATCGCCCATGAACTCTTTAAGCTTCTCCATCACCTTCGCATGCAGTCTCGATAAGCCATCCTGACTGAAACTGACCTTAAACGTCCGGTCATATCCGGCGCACTCGGGCCCGCCCATGCCCGAGCAGAAAGGCGATCAGATCAAAACCCTAATCCACCTTTTTCTTTCCTTTTTTTTTACGGCGACCGACGCGTAAAACAATGAACCTATTCGCGACACCGAGACGGGGAGTTAACGCGAAGCGCGAAGAGGCGGGCGGCAGCGCAGTCGACGGCCAGCTAATGCACGGCGGCGGAGGCGTCGCCGGGGCAGCAGATCGGATTGGATTAGGGCTCCGCCCGGGCTCGACCGAATTCGGTGGTGAACGTCGCGGCCCAGTCGTTTTTGGGTCAAATATTTTATTTTCAAGCACTTGTAAGCTGTGCTGTCTGGAAACGGCATTTCCACTGTCGTCCCCGTTTCCGAAACGTTCAGAAACGTTTCCACAGATCGAAACATACCAGAAACGGCTTCCTGGCGCTGAACAGCTCGCCCTCGTCGCCTCCCGGAGCGAACTCTCTGCCACCCATGCCCACCGTCGCCGGGGAAATGCTCTCTTTGCTTAGCCTCTCGAACATCTTCGCCCTCAGCGGCCTCCCTGAGTGAACCCTCTTTGGTGGCTCCTCTTCCTCCAACCACCTAGCACGCCGGCGCGCATCATTGCAGTCGCGGTCGGAGTCGACGGCGTGCTGCAGAAACCAGCATTAAACCTGGTCAGAGAGGAAAACTCACCGCTTTGCACTTGCGACGGCCACGAGCTTGGCGCCGAGTTTGTCTTGGCCAGTTGCAGCAGCCTCAGCGAGGCCACGATGTCGTTAACCGAGGAGCCGGCCTGAAACGACGCCCGCAGCAGCAGCTTCCCGCCGAGGCCGACGGGGAACTCTGCTGGTGCGTCTGCGGCGGCACCAGGCGGAGCTGGTCGGGGGTGTGAGCGAAGAAGCAAACGCGACGGCGGCAGGCGGTGCGATCCTTGCAGGGCTGGGTGCGGTATCGGCCCGGGCGGAGCCGTCGACGCTGCAGGGTTTGGGGAAGTACCCTATTTTACCTGCAAACCCTAAAAAACCCTATTTTAGAACTCAAATCTCAACACTCAAAACTTAACTCAACAAAAGAAATTCACATAATGAAGAAATTAAATTTAACTTACAGCACTACAGATACATGATAAGAATCAAATTATACACTTAACAATCAATAATTAAGACATTTTCTCAATTAGTTTAATAGAAAAGACAACTGATAGTGAAATGAGAAATTTAAGATTCAAATGGAGAGAAATGAAATAAAAGGCAGAGGCGGGGGTTCTCTGTGTTGGGCTGGGTGCGGTATCGGCCCGGGCAGAGCCGTCGACGCTGTAGGGTTTGGGGAAGTCGGCGACGGGCAGAGGCGAGGGTTCTCTGTGCTGAGGACCCTTTTTGGGGTCACAGGCATGGGGAGGCGGATCCTGGTTTGGGAGCTTTGAAGGTGTCGACATCGGGCCACCGCTGAGGTCTTCGACGTTTCCAAAAGTTGAAAACTTCAACCATTGCCGTTTCACGTTTCCGTTTCCGCGTTTCCCGTTTCCCGTCTTCAAGTTTCCAGACAGCATAGCTTGTAAGGTATTAAATTGCGAAAACCCATAAATACCCTCCAATTGTATAAAAGGTTAAAAATAAATCAAAATTCTGTTCATTTTAATAAAAGATGAAATTCACCATCTAACGGTATCACACAATCGTTCTCAAAACAATGACATGATATTGTCCACTTTGGGCATAAGTCCTCTGGCTTTACTCTTGGATTTTCCCCAAAAAGTCTCAAGCCAATGGAGATATCTTCCATCATTTTAAACCCATGATCTTTTCCATGTGTTTTAGATGTGGGACTATGTTTGCACCTTTGCAACTCAACAATTCCTACTCTTGTCATTTGCAATGAGGGATAACCGTGGTGCATTCTCAAACAATCAAGGTTTAATACCCATACAAGGCACATCTATAATGTTTCTCAAATAGTCCCCGGGGCCATGGTGCCGCGGTAGGACATCCAGATTGTCATTCAGGCACCCGCGGTTCGATCCCCAGTTACGGCATATTTACAGAAATTTTCTTTCAAATGGGGATCGCAATCAAAGGATGCTGGGCATCTGGGTTAGCCGCTGCGTGCGCTTCCCGATTTACCCTGGTGGCCGATGGGAAACTTCCGTGGGACCGAACTTGTCCCACGGGGCCATGGTGCCGCGGTAGGACATCCGATTGTCTTCAGGCACCCGCGGTTCGATCCCCAGTTACGGCATATTTACAGGAATTTTCTTTCAAATGGGGATCGCAATCAAAGGATGCTGGGCATCTGGGTTAGCATGCGTGCGCTTCATTTACCCTGGTGGCCGATTAAACTTCCGTGGGATGATGTCACCCCAGGGATTGAGTCACGACTACTGGAATTTATCATTTTTATAATGATTCTCAAATAATTAGGATTCAATTTTCATACTAGATACATTTATGACAATTAAACTATTAATGATGTTAGATCACCACATCATAAGTTATCTAGCTTCCTAAATCTAATTGATAGATGTAATATGAGATCGGATCATCCATCTCAATATTAATGAACTTGTAAGAACTCATGTCCAGTCAAATTTAATACGAATTAAGTGATAAAAATAATTATTTAAATTTAATTTAATTTCCGTTTGATATATTTGAGCTTAATTCAAATTTAACTTGATTTGATTTATATAATTTAAATGTTATCCAGCTCTAAATTTGAATATAAAATTTTTACATTTTTAAATTTATTTAATGAATGAGTAAATTTAATATTATAAATTTATGTATTCATTTTAAAATTTTATTATCTATTTATAAGTTTGATAAGATCTTAATTAATAATATTATTCATAAATTTTATTTATGAAAATATTATTCATAAATAACATATAATCTTTATTAAGAATACTAAACATATATATATATATATATATATATATATATATATATATATATATATATGTTGAGACTTATTCTAATTTGTTCATATGAAATTAATATAAATAAACTCACAGTTAATATATTTATTTGTGATTCACTGACTGCCCTAATGAATAATACTTAAGGTTATAAGGTAAAATAAAATACAATATCATAAGTTAAGAAATTGCCCAAAGAGCCTCGAACAATGATATTGTGATAATATAAATATTATTTTCAGGACCTAGTTATAGATTTACTGAAGTAGATAAAAATGAAATCTCAACGAAACTGAAATAATATTCTTTTCTATAATGGTATATTATATTTTTCAATTTACTTCCTTATAAATAAATAGTAAAATCGATTGTATGAGATCGCTTAGATGACATTTTTTTTCTTTTTAAGAAGGTGACAATATACTTAGTAGGTCACTGAAGCATCTACGGTTCAAGTCTAAACTACGATACGGAGAATAGTGCAGTGATAATATATTTAGTAGGTTACTGAAACATCCACTGTTGTAATCTAAAATATAATACACTGCAATATATTATGAATAAAAAATCTGGTTATAAAAGTTGAAGCTAAATTATCCAAAAAAACACAACTCAAAACAAGAATTGAATAAGGCTAAACCAAACATAATCCAAATGGAATAACACAATGCGTAAAACAGCATTATACGTAATAAAATCAAGGAAAACAAACACCTCACAACATTCAAAATTATTAATTATTTCAGATTCAATTAAATTATGTCTTATTATTAAATGGTGTCGAATTGAAAATAAAAAGAAAAAAGAAAATATAAAATGAATTTGTAAAAAAAAAAAAATCTTGCCGTGCCTTACAAGGGAGAGCACGTTATTGTTGCTCTTGGAAAGCATTTGAAAAGATTAAATATCCAAAACAGATACCTCGATATACAAGTTTGAATTTGCAACAGACATAACAAACGAAACCAGATCGAGTGAGGAAAAGTAGACGATAAACATTGAGTCGAAGGTAATGAATACAAGAAGAAGAAGTGAGCCTGTAGAGATCATACTATTGCTAGCTTAGCGAGCAACACTAAATCTAAAATCTTGACTTCGTATGTGTCGTCCAATTTTACAATCCCATCGGACCCGTCGACACCGATAAGCTTCCCTGTTGCTCCGCGCATGGCCCCATTCATGATCTTGATCCTGTCAGATTTTTTGGGCCTGATCACCTCTACGTCCGACGGAGGAATGGTTATCGTCTCTCCGTTGCCAGCTGATCCGACGGCAACTTTGCAGGAACCATCCTGAAATGAATAGGTAGTTAGCTTGTGAGGGCAAACATGAAAGCACATCTACAACTTGGTGGATAGGAAGGGGGAGAACAAACTCTTTGGCATACCATTAGCACATCTTTAACGACTCCGACATGGAAATCACCTCCGGTTTTCACGACGTTAACCAATATATCCGGCATCAGCCAGTTTCCTTCACTCTCTCCGCCTACAGAATAGGAACACTTTGTTCATAAACTTGTCTCGCTACAGATTGGAAGAATTATCTATTGCTTCGTTGCTTTTGAATAAATGAACGGCGACGTATGCCCAGAGTAAAAGAAATAAGACTCGAAAAATAATGCAATGAGTTAACGAAAAGTTCAAACACGTCGAATTAATAACTAATCGCGTCTTCCTTCATTCCCTTTGAAAAAAAATGAACAGCAATGCAACTTCTGTGTTCCAACAACCGAAGGTACCGACAGCAAGAGTAAAGGAATAGTGTGCCTAGGGCAGAAGAAATACATTGAGATGAAAACAAATAATCCTAAATAGAAACACAATTTAACTACTAACATGTATAATTTAGTAAACATGACAAAAACTACAAGTTTCTTAACCAAAATATGAGCCAAAGCTAGGAACTAGATCGTTAATGAATATGTATAGCTTGTATTGTTTGTTATATGATTGATTTGCCATGCTGAAATAAACAAACTGAAGTTTTTTCATACAATAACCTTATATGAAAAGGTTAAGAGAGAGAGAGAGAGAGACTGACCTATTGTAGGAGACATCATATCCAATCCGACATTTCCAGGTGTCATCGGCTGTCCCCCAGGGGTACCAGGGAGGTACGATGCTGAGCTGGGGGTCAAAGGTTGTGCAGTAGGTGTTGATGGTAGATACGGGCTCGGTGCACTTCCTGGTAGACGATAATTACATTACATTACACCTCCAACTGCAAAGAATGAATTTGTGGAAGAATCTAATGAACTCAATTACCATAGCTGCTTTCCCTTGGTGTTGCGGAATCACCATAGCTCCCTCCTGGAGTGTTAGCCCAACCTGAGCCAGGAGTAGGTGCATCGTACGTCCGAACAGGAGTTCCGGGCTGAGATAGCATAAGGTAGGTTATGATTGTTATTTGAAAGGACTTGCATCTAAATAGAATATCTTAATGATTAGAGCAAAAAAAAAAAAAAAACACATACATGATATTGTGGGCTCGTTCGCCAAGTAGCAGGATTACCATCTTCCCAATTATCCCTGTTCAGGTTATCAATAAAATGAGTTCATATGTTAGCGAGCGGAATCTAATTGCAAATGAAAATAGCAAGGCCGGGTTCATCAACACATTGATCTGGATTATTGTTATTGTATGTTTCAAACTATAAAATGTGGATGTGCAAAGCAAATCCAAATTTTAAATTTACCAAGTGCAGGACAAATAGAGAACACATCAGGGCAGACGACAATGATGAAAGTTTAAGCCATTTTCAATGTGATGGGGAGTCTATTTTCCAAAAGATAAGCCAAAAGCCGAGAACTGTCAGCAAAAGTACAGCATGAGCGAATCAAATATGTAGCATGGACACATTTTAAGACGGTAATGTTCAAAACCAGAAAAAATATCTGCAAAACAATGAACACTTGAACAGAACAGATAAAATATATAGAATATCATGTATCATGTGCTAAGAGTTTGTGCGAGATATCCAGTCTCCAAAAAGTTTGGAATAGATGGACCAATCTCAGATCTGAATTAGCCAAGTTGGATAGAGATAACAAATAAATGCAAGGTGGAAAATTCAACAATATAAACGCACACAAAGATTCATGGTTGATAATGTATTGAGTCAACAAACAGAATATATAACTGAACAATGCATTTTAACATGTATTGAGTCGACAAACAGATTAAGTATGACTGAACAATGCATTTGATGTTAAAAAAGACTACCTTGGAGGACTCATAGGAGCCCACGTCCCATCGTGCATAGGTGTTCTCATCCCGTCATGGATAGGAGTCGCTGCAAAAAATAATATATATGTAGATGAAATTGTGACAGAGAAGTCAGGAGATTGTCGTAAAAGCTGATTGAAATCTCTCGATGGAGATGCATCTTAGTATTAAATTGCTCTCACATAGAAGTTTCTCCTAAGATTTCACTAACTTCTAAAACCAAATAAAAGATGAACATCATTTGATGACCTACCACCAGGATCCCGCATGGGAGTTTGATAAGGATGCATTGGCGTTCGTGATGGGTGCATAGGTGTTTCTCTACCCGATCCAAACCTGAATCATAAACAAGTAAAAAATTCAGTGAACAAATATTCCAGTATTAAACTCTTGAAATCAGAAAATAAACATATTACAGAAAGAATTAATACCGGAAAGGTGTTGCAGCACCATTACCGATTGCATCTGCGATATCTTCTCTCTTAACTGTTATTATAACAACAAATTGTCAGAAATGCATGAACTAATGGAAATTATGCATCAACAGAACTTACCTGTGACAATTCTCGTCTGAGAATCCAACTCGACTCGGACTAAACAACCTGTTACCTCCTTAACACGACCTCGATATCCTTTCCAGGGACCAGATTTTATTTTAATAGTTTTACTGACTAAGGCTTCATCTCCTCTTCCACCCCTTCCACCTCCACCTCCGCCTCTGTATCTTTGAACTACATATTTGATTAATGTGCATATAAGAAATTAAAAAACATTCATGAAATAATGTGAAATTAACTAACTAGTTGAACAAGAGTCGATGACTAAGAATAAGAACCCTGCAAATGCATAAGAGACAACATGGAGAAATGGAATTGGCAGCATACATACATTCTGAAGGTGGTCCTCTAGGTGGCAATCTGTTGGGAGACTGAAAACGGGATGGAGAACGGAGAGCATCAAGTCTAGAGCTCAAGGAATCAACATTCTGCAATAAATAACATACATTAGCTAACACTCGACTTCTAGCTTCTATAAAAACTACATTAACACACATTTCTATCTCTATTCCCCTGTGATCCACATCCAAGCACACATGACTGAGCTTTTGCACAAATAAAACCACCGTGCTCATGATGATGACGGTCATGGATAAATAATAGCCCTCTGTATATGTGTTCAACAGGACCTCGCTTCCCCTGATCAAGCAAAATCATATCGATGGTAAAATCAACTATACATGAATTAAAACATAAATTAAAAAACTAAAATGGCATGACAGTTAATCTTACACTAAATGGGCCCTCAACAACCCTAACAACATCCTTAATTGCTACGATGTTGTTTGAGCGATCTTTGGCAGTTTGGCCTTTCAATTTTGCTTTTTATCTCCCTGAACTTAACAAGAACAACCTCAGGCTTATCTGCCACTCCTTTAAGAACCTAAAAAGCAGTAAAGTTACGTAGAGAAACTTGAGAGTTGCAATTGTTTACCATCAATAAACCTAACTTACTTGAAATGCTTCAGTCTCCAAGCGTATGATAACTCCAAAAGACATATTGCTGCAAGGTTTTGACCAGTCAGTAAGTCACAATGATCACAAAAACCCCCAAAAAGCCTACATGAACACAGCATGAAAGCTTACTCTAGCAGCACGAGATCATGTAACTCATAATCGCCCACACGAGTAACCCCGGTAGTAATTTCAGAACTCTCTACAACATGGTCGGCGAAAACGCGTATCTGAACCACATTGTGTACAATTAAATTTCAACCAAACTGGCATTATTATTCCTATGATTCAAGTGGAAGTCTGACTTACATGGTCTTTTGTAGTATCTGACAAAATAATTAGAACGTGGCTTTCAACCTTTACAACCATACCAGTTGCACCTACTTGAACACCTGATACCACTTTGACATGATCTCCCGGTTTAAAGTATTTGCATAACTCCTTCTCGTTGAAAGCAATTGTTCCCTGTGCAAAACATGGAACTAATTAAGATTCTTTCCCAGATATATCTTACAACAAATTGACAATGGAAATGAACATAGTAAAAAAATTACCAGCTCAGGCAATTTTGCATAGACAGTATCTTCCTCCACCTTCTCCACCCATCCCTTCAGATTCTTGCATTCTCCACGAATGATTATCACGGAATCCCCTTTCATGAAATGGCCTTTTTTCCTATTGGCAAACAAAGTGGACAAACTTGCAACCTCTCCATCATCATCACCAGGCTTCCTGAACTTCTCAAGTTCATCAAATGTAGGATCTATGTTCTGCAAGCTAATACTTTTGACAGAAATGGTTTTATACAAAAATCCTTCTTTGAACATCAGACCATCAACCATCTCAAAATATTCACCACTGTCCTTGTCTCGTCGCCGTTCAACACGGATATGCATCTCCCTAACCAAATTGAACGCAATATATCAAACTAGTCAAATTTGTCAACATCTATGTTACATTCACTTAATCAAACTTTAAGAGTTTAATGTCATTGAATACCTTGCTTCATCGATATTAAAGAAGCGAGGGGGAGGAACAAAAGTCTTCTTCTTTACAACTTCCCTACCTTCCTGCAAAAAATATAAAATAAGCATAAGATTACAGATTTGACAAAATGAATCTATTGGCATATAGTTAGTCAATAAATGGACTTCATACCAGTTTATTAGATAGAGCTTGTAGATCAACTCTAGGTATGAGCTTGACTTGGACTTTTTGACGGACATTATCAACATCGACAACCTATGAGACAAATATATAATGTCAACCAAAGAATGATACAAGCATATCAATCTAGTTTCAAGTGTAGTCATACCTTGGCAAGATCCCCCTTGTAAATACCAATCTTCATCCGGACCCATGCATCCCTTGCAAGTTCAACAGCTTTACTTTCAACAGATAAAACATCAGTCATCTCCTTGATCGGAACAAGCGTCACTTTAGCTGAAGAAAAGATGTTTCGCATGCCTTTGCAGGCCTGAAGCAGCAAAAGAAATTTAAATTTTCAAATATCCAGTTCCATGATATAAGAGAAGGAAATACCAGAATCAGATACTCCAGACCTCTAACACATGGGCTTCTCTCTCAGCTTCAACATAAATGTAATTTTTGAGATGATCCAGTGCAACAACTGACTTGATCTGTAGATCAGACCTATCCATAAATTTCTGCATGAGGCAAATGGCTGTCTCACGCTCATGGCCAATCTGAAAACATGCAGGATAGTTAACATAGGCAAGTTGCAAAAATTACTAATAATCTTTATTTTAACTAGTGAATACAAATAACAACATACCGCACATTTGACCATCCATAGTTTGGGATCTTTCACTGATGGCAAAAGCGCTTGTTGCTCAACATCAGTGGCATCCTCAGCATAGTCTACCTGATTTGTTTTAGAATATCTTTCTTTGACACGTCTCTCTATCTCATCAACGTCTTCCTGATCTTCTTGCATTAATATAGGCCGTCGTAATCTTCGACTGTCATCCTCCTCAGGCAAGTCAGCTCCAACATCATTTATAAAATCTGCACTTCTCACAATATCAAATAAGTAAAACAAAAACCACAAGTAGATACATTAACAACATATGAGACATCATATTTCTCAAAATAACTGAGTACATTTCAACTCATAATACCAACAAATCAACAAGAATATTCGCCCTGATAATATTTATCATACAAAACCTCAGAGAAGTTGGATTTAACAAGGAGAACAAAAGAAACATCAGTCTTGCATCGAACTAATACGACAAACAAAGAGCAATAGGTATAACTTTTGAATTTTCATGTGGGGAGAAATTTTAGGTTAAACATCTATTAGCCTAGCCATAACACAATTAATTAATAAGAAAGTGGTAGCAACTATAATTATCTGAAAATTCACTTTCTTAGGTATGAACATATAGCAGGCAAGGTTATAACCCTAAAAAAGATATGCAGAAGATTGAAGTTTTGCCGATACTATCTATCGACCATGATTTCTAAAAGAGACATATGCATAGAGAAATCAGAGAGAGATAATTCTTAAATGAAGAGATCAGCATCATACCGTCTTCGCCTTCCTCCTCCTCCTCCTCTTCATCGTCGCTATCGACCATGGCCTCGAGCTCGAAAAACTGCGAGCCACGTGCCCTCTTTTCCCTGCTCCGGCGGCTGGCACCAACGTCCTCCTCGTCCTCGTCATCCTCTTCTTCCTCTTCGTCGTCCTCCTCCGCCGCGTCGTCGATGAATTGAGATCTGCTTCTCTTCTTCCCTCCTTTGCCAGTACCAAGCTCCTCCTCCTCGTCTTCATCGTAGGCTTCATCGACGTCGTCGTCGTCGATGAAGTCGTCATCCTCATTTCGTCGCCCTCTCGCCATGGATTCGCGCCTACGGTTTGCTGCTTCGAAGTGGAGAAGAAGGGTGGGTTCGGGGCGACGAAGGGAAGGATAACTTAAAAATTTTAATTCAACTTTATTAAATTATAATCAAATTTAAAAATTTTAATATTATATATATATTTAATAGATCCATGAATTGACTCATCTAACTCGTAATCCGTCTTAGATTGGGTTGGATTGAAGATTTCCTAATCCGTCAAGTTGGTGGATCAGTTCACCCTACACGTCCTATGATAAATTTTTGATGGATTGATCTATTCGGTCATGAGTTGATTCGTTTGACAACTCTAGTTATTGGGTGTTGATAGGGTGAGTAAAAAAAAATCCATTAAATCGAAATAATCTATTAAAATTGAAAAATCAATTAAACTAATATTATATTATTTATAGTAATGATAGTCGAATAAATCGAAGTTCAATTCGATTTATTTAAAAAAAATTAAATAAAATCTTACGTATTTTGATTTCGAACTCAATTTTAAAATGAAAAAAAATCAGTTAAACTAATATTGTAAGAAGTCAAATTGATGTTGTTGGATACGTGTTTTAAAAAAAAATCTCTTAAATCCTGATTTTCATAGACGGATCTTAAGCGCGGGGTGTCTGTACCTTTCGCACTGTGGGGCTGTACGTTTCGCACTTAGAAAAAGATGTTGATAAATCTCAGTCAGTCTCATGGACTCAATCCTTGAGGGTGATCGGCTTGGTCCCATGAAAGTTTCCTATCGACCATCAGGATAAATCGGAAAGCGCATACGACGGCCAATCCAGATGCCCAGCATCCTTTTGATTGTGTTCCCCATTTAAAAAAAAATTCTTGTAAATACATCGTAGTTAGGGATCGAATCATGGGTCCCTAGGTCACAACCCGGATGTCTTACCGTTACATCATTGCCCCGGAGACACCTTTCGCACTTAGAAGGTGTTTAGTTAGAGGTTATCTTTAATAATTTTGAGGGTGCATTTGATTGGGGATTATTTATGATTATTTTGATTATGTGATTATCAAATAATCACATAATTAAAATTATAAGAAATAAATATAATCTAATATTAATATTATTTGATTTAATACTAAGTAATGAAATAAAATTTTATTTGTTTAAAAATTTTAATACATTACTTACTTTAACATTTATTATATTACCTTTAGTTCAATTATAATCATTTTTTATCATTAAATTAATTTAATATTTAATTGTTTTTAAAATTAAATTAAATTATTAATTATAATATTACCTTGATAAAATAAGACCTTACCTAAGCTCTTGCCTAAAATTGTGACAAAATGATAACTAAGGGATCATTTTTTGGTTAATTTTTAATTATTATTTTTCATAAAAATTGAAAAATATTTTGAAATGTGTTTAGTAGGATTTTTTTAATGAGATTCTAAAATAAGATGAAAAGGAAATAAAATATAGAACACAAATAAAAATAATTTTCTTAAATAATTAAAAATAATAAATTTATACAGGTTTATTATTATTATCATTGATAACGATTAATTATTAATATTACCATATTAACTACTACTTATTATTAATTTAATTGTTATTGTCATTATTGTTTACTATTTTACAATAATACAACGAAAATACAAGATTATTATATAATATTGTTTATATATTATTTAATGTAATACTATTACAAGTTATATAATCTATTCTTCTATATTTTATTTTGATCTATTATTTTATTATAACATAGTATTAATAATGAACCAAACAAATCATTATTATTATTTACTTTACAAATAGTTGAATCTACTAACCCCTAAATAAGTTTTCATATTTTTTATTTTAAAAAATAAAAAATATTCTTAGTAAGCTTCCAAGTCTGTCCGATCGAGAATGTTAACACAAGATCATGGTAATCCTTGTCACAACAAATTCCCGTCACAAATTTGTGACGGGCATCTGGACCGTTCGATTTTAAAATAGAAGATTAAATTCAGGTCATCGCAATCATTCATTCAATCTACGGCCTGGATTTAATCTTAACTTTAAAATCGAACGGTTCAGATTCCCGTCACAAAATTTGTGACGAGAATCTATTATGACAAGTAGCTTTATTTTTCAAAGTAAGCTTGCAAATCTTTAAAATGTAACTTATAAATGGAAACTGAGATAAATGGCCAATTTAGTTCCATTATTAAACATCAATGC
Source organism: Curcuma longa (assembly GCF_044706935.1). NCBI lineage: Eukaryota > Viridiplantae > Streptophyta > Magnoliopsida > Zingiberales > Zingiberaceae > Curcuma > Curcuma longa. The sequence continues at coordinate 2,382 of NW_027430537.1, read as the reverse complement.
TGAGAGGAAGAAGGTGTCATTTACAAGTACACTCAACAATCCCAACATCTCTAAACCTGGTAGAACAACCACCATCGATACATCTTTGATGCATCCAAGAATCTCCTTCCGCTCTGTAAAACTAATGGTTCTCCATCTTCATTCTCTATCTGGTTAATCATACCTACACTATCGAGTAGGCCCGAATCACCTCGATAATGGGTGCACGACACAACGGGCACTTGCCGCCATCTCGAGCCAACTCATGCGCACATCGCGAACAGGTGCACATGTGCCCACATATGGACGGGACAAAAAGGAATGGAAAACAAATGAGAAAAAAGGTTGATAACAATACTGTTCCGGTTGAGAAGTGCGTCTGGACACGTCACCAGACCTTCCTCGCCTTCGGAGTTGAACAGGATGGGGAAACTGGGGATGATGGGAGTCTACAGGACCGTCGGAACCTGCGCACACACAAAGAGCATGAGTAGGAAGGTCATGCCCTGGCGCAACCACTCCGACGCTCAAGTCAAGGACGGCGGGAGGAAAAAGAAGATGAACAGTAGGTAGGGATGGCAATGGGTTCGGGGATTGGCGGGGAAGCCTTCTCCATCCCCGTCCCCGAAACCCAAACCCATATACCATCCCCGTCCCCATCCCCGTCGGGTATCATAATTTAAATACCATCCCCGTCCCCGTCGGGTTTCGGGTATCCAGCGGGTTTCGGAGATCCCCACATATTTCGGAGGTGGTTTTCCCCGCGGGTATTTCCATGGGTATCCCCATACCCATACCCATCCCCATCCCCGTCATGACATATTTAAAAAGTATTTTTTAAAATTTATTACTTTTTTATTAATTAAAAAAAGAAAATATTATTTGTTTTAGAAATAATGAAACTATAGTATTCAAACAAGTAATTATCAATATGACTTATTTTTTCATTTGATATAAGGATATAATCAAATTAATGAATCTCAATGAATGAAATTATCAAAGTCGAGTTCGGGGATAGGGACAGGGAATTTTTGGAATATCATCCCCGACCCATCCCCGCTTTCCGAGATTCGGGGATTCCCCATTCCCGCTTTCTCGGATTCGGGGATTCCCCGGTCAAAATGGGATCGGGAAACGGATTCCCCATCGGGTCCGGGTCTAATTGTCATCCCTAACAGTAGGAAAATAGCTTGAGCGTAGAGAGAAGGCAGAAGTTGAAGAAGTTACCTGCAGAGGAAGGAGTGGTCGTTTTAAGGAGGAGATGAGCGTGCATGCCTGTCATGTCATCATTTAAGGAGTGTCCCATCATGATTAATGAAGTGCCAGGAACAATCGAGTTCCCCATCCCATCGCCGGTAAAGTATTATCTTGTCACAATCCGTGCAGACAGTAGAGAGATAGTAGTAATTAATGGAGACGTGGGCTTGTCAGAAATCGTGATGGGATGTACCAGGGCACTGTGGGGCGCTGCGTCTATTCGATTCGATCTAGCTTGACAAGAGGTATGCATGGGTGACTCAGCGGCGACAGTGTCGGATGGACGATTCGGCGACGAGGGTGCCGACTTGTCGCCGAATGGACGATTCGATGACACAGGTGCCGAATGGGCGGTTCAGCGACGAGGCACCGAATGGGTGATTCGACGACGAGGCGCCGAATGGGCGATTCGGCGACGCAGGTGCCGAATGGGCGGTTCGGCGACGAGGCGCCGAATGGGCGATTCGGCGACGCAGGTGCCGAATGGGCGGTTCGGCGACGATGGTGCCGAATGGGCGATTCGACGACGCATGCGCCGAATGGGCGATTCGGTCATAAAAGAGACGGAGGGGTGAGTTGGCTCCTGTTGAGGTATAGGAGGAGACGGTGGTTGTGATTAACCGGGCCTGTAGGAGGGACCGGGATCGGACTCGAGTCACATAAGAGGTACCATGGGTTATTCCCGTAACAAATACAATCTACACCAAGAAAATTTTAACCGGTAAAGAAGAGAGTCGATTTGATTATCGCAGCAGACGCAACAAATCTCTTTTTTGACATGATTCCAGTTTTTGCCATCAAGTAGTAAGTGTTGGTTGTCTCCTAAGTAAAAGTAATGCAAGATTAATATATGACAAACTGATTTCTACAAAAATGTAACCGAGAAAAATTTTAAATGAAGATTTGAAGCACTCTCTGAAGTTTAAAAACCAAGAAAGCAGGTGTATTGCTGAAAGGAAGCTACTGACCATGTGATTCTACGGAACGATTTAGTGCTACCGAAAGGAAGCTACTAACCTATGGCAATAAAGTTACTATATACTGTTACGCCAATAGATTCACATAGCATCTGCTGGAACTTGTCTTTAGGGGTGTAAATGAGCCAAGCTGCTCACTAGCTATTCGAGTCTCGGCTCGAAAAAAAGT
>NW_027430536.1:0-4075 GCF_044706935.1 Curcuma longa | reverse complement strand
TGTTGGGTTTTACGGGCCGCAAAAATCGCTTTTTGCGTTGCGGAAACCCCGGAACCCATGCCACGGATCCGTGCGAAGAAACAAAAATTTACTTGTACATGTTTTATATGAAAAACTCTACATCTACATGAAAGAGTTTACCCTTGGTGCGAGCCCTTCGCGTATCCCGCTTTTCCTCGCGATCGTTGGATCTCGAAGGAGTCAAATGAACTCCTCTCTATACGTATCCACACGGACAATCGATGGAGACCAAAACTTGAGTGTGCTAGCACTCTAGCAAGTTTCGGTCAAGGCTGTGGAGAGGGAGAGGAGAATAGAAGAAGCTCTCTAAGGGAGAAGAGAACCAAGGAGAGAGGAGAGGAAAATCACTTCACGTTGAAATGAAAATATCCACTTTTTCATGCTTTTGTGGCTTGTCACATCAAGGCTCTTCATGACTAATTAATCCCATTAAAGCCTTAGGTTACAAAACTCTATTGTAACTCCCATGATGTGGCATCCATGATGATGTGGAGCATCACCATTGGTCACTTCTTATGCCACCTCACATCAAAGTCAAATGGTCAAGTCAAGTATTGACCATGAGGTGGCATAAGTCAAGTCAACATAGATGATGACATGGCACAAAGTCAAGTCAACATTTATGATGACATGGCACAAAGTCAAGTCAAACTTGACTCCCAAAATTCTCCTTCTCAAGTCAAGTCAAACTTGACTTCTAATCTCCCAAAGTTGATCAAATCAACTCCACTAGTCTAGTTTGGATTACACTTAACCCAACTTGATTCATCACATGAATCTAATCCTCTTGGTTCATCATATGAACCTAATCTCCACCTAATTGTCCTTTGTGTGTGACCCTATAGGTTCTTGTAACGTTGGCAATGCTTCTAAACCGATTTAGAAACATAAGTAGTGAGCGGTATCTAGCAACACATCACTACTACCCAAGTTACAAGAATGTTGAGATCCAACATCACCATTGTGACTACTAATTGTGACTCTTCACAATATGTGACAAATGTCCTTCTATCCTTGATATCATGATTGATTAAACCGAGGCATAGACCGTGTCATCCTCTAATCAATCTATGTCTTGAACTCCAAGTAGACTCACTACAATCAAACGAGCTCAACATCACATGTTGACTCATTTGGGCATGGCCATGCACTTAGTGGTCTCACTCTATCAAGAACTATGATATCACTCCCGTCATATGGGAGGGATAGATCCCATCTACATCACTCACATCCCTCCGCATAATTTGTTACATACCCAGTAATCGCCTTTATAGTCCACCCAGTTACGGGTGACGTTTGACGAAGCTAAAGTAAGTAACTCCTTATGTAGGGAACCATGGTGACTTCAGGTCCAAGGACTAATAGTCATACTAATAGCCACATGAGAAAGTATATGACACTCATATAACGATCCATGATACTTTCTCATGGCGGGTCATTCAGTATACATTCTCCAATGCATACCCATGTGTCAACTTGATATCTCATATCCATGACTTGTGAGATCAAGTCATCATGTTGACCTACATGCTAGTCTCGTCGCATTAACATTGTCCTTGAATGTTAATACTTGACTAGGAATAATTTAGAGTAGTGTTCTCTATATCATCTCACTATCGATTCAACCAATCGATTGATATAGATACGAACGATCTACTCAAGGACATTATTATACTTAATTATATGGCACGAATATCAAGTAAGTATAATAACCACAATAATATGCCTTTATAAAATGTAGAAATATGATACATAGAGTCCATACAACAATCATCAAATGATTGGCTCTAGGGCTCTCACTAACACAGGAGGACTAAGTTGCAGAAGAACTGAACTTGGTCAGGAGGACCAAGTTGCAGTAGAAGAATGGACTAATCAGGAGGATCAGTTGCGTTCAAGTCCTGGGGGGCAACGACAGAGCCGAGCACAAGTCCAACAAGTCTGGAGGACTTGGTTGGCATAAATTCTCCTGAGTGGAGTGGGTAAGAGCGCATTTCTGGAGTGGGACAGGAGGCGTCAGACTAACCCAGGATTTCGGTAGAAATCCGAAGTTAGACCCACAAGGTAAAACTAGATTGGCTTGGTTGTATTCATGCATGTTTTACAGGAACCATAATGCAGGCTGAACTTCAAAAGGCCATAACTTTTGACTTGGGTCAGAACGAGGCAAACTCAGATGCGTTGGAAAGCCTTTTCAGATATCTACAAAAAAGGTTTTTTTGAGTTTTCTCAGATTCAGGCTGGAGTCGACTCAGAATGCCACTTGAGTCGACTCAGGAAGCAGATAACGACAAGGATCAAGTTTTATCTGTCACGCAAGCTGGAGTCGACCCAAATAAGGATCTGAGTCGACTCAGGACCATTATAAAAGGCCGTGAACATGCAGAAGCAACCTCATTCAAGCCAGAAACTTTCCTCATCATCTAGAAGTGCTGTGAAACGCAAACGAGGCTAGGCACATGCAACCGGGGAAGATCCAGGAGGAGTACGTGGTGCTTGGACTTCCAGATCGGCGGCTACCTGCTTGGTTTTATTTCTTACATATTCTTTTTGTTATTAATTTGTATATCTTGCTTATTGGACTGTAAGACGAGTTTCTCCGCCTCCGAACACCGTTCAGAAAGGAGACCACTAGTGGACGGGCACCTCCCGTGATTAGGCCTTGGACGTACTAACCCTGGGGGGTTAGGAACCAAGTAAATCCCGCGGGTTCTTCTTTATTATTTTCTAATATTCCGCTGCAAGTTTTTATAGTTAACGAACGATTTTGAAAAACGCGACACGCGCTATTCACCCCCCCTCTAGCGCGTTCCTTCGATCCTACACCTGTGACAAGTGACACGACTAGCTTATGTTGCATGTTGGACCTTCGATATGTTGCTCTGATGCTCGTTCTGCCTCTAAGATGGTACACAATCATGGCATGGGCCATGAGTAGGTTGTATATCATGTTACATCGTGTTATCCTTGGGGGTTTTTCATTTCTAATTATGCTCCAAATCAAATTCATCAATTCTTATCAATAAAAAAATATAAATAGTAATCATCCAAATTAAAAAGATGAAAAGAATATTAAACTTAGGAATTCATACAAATATGCTCATGTAATATAATAAATACATGTAAAATATAATTAAAAATATATATATGAATCACAGACATCAAGGGATAACTAAATATTTTGAGAGAATTTTCAAGAATGTGTAAGTTCGTATATCAATCTAATTGATGTTATATCAAATATAGTTAGATCAAGAAGACTAGCACTATACATTTAATTTCAATACATGATATATTTATTTTACTTTTTTTTTTGTTAATATAGGTATCTAATTCTTACGACCCAATTAATTTTGAAGGTGGATGGTGTGATCCCATAGACTAACCACTAGGTAAATTCGAGAAGTGCAGTGAACCTTGACGTGGTGGCTTAACATCATGAATAATTCGAGCGCCACGGTATTTGATATGCCCTACTAGAGAATCAAACCATCATTGCATGATTATCCCGCTCAGTCATTTATCATCACATCATGCCTATTTTGATACATGATAATCAAAACACCTTTTTAAATAAAATGACTAATTTAAGATATTTTAGTTGAAATTCGGCCTCCTTTGAAGAATTGTTGAACACATAACATCCGTTGTAGATAGACATCTCCTATTTGATCTGGTATGGGTCTTTGGTGATAATGTGGATAGTTTGTAAATTAAGATGGGTTTAGAGAATTGTAGGGAGGTAGGGTGAACATAATCATTTTTAATTTATAGATATATGTAAAATATCTCTGACCTGTTGCTCCGGTCTTGGCATGCTTCCTGCATCAGGTGCCGACCTTGACTCCTCGGCACGCTTCCTGGATCAGGCGCTGACTCCTACTTCGGTCTTAGCATGCTTCCTGCATCATGTGTTGACCTCCTGCTCAAGTATCGACATGCTTCTTGCATCGTGTGTCGACCTCCTACTCAGGTCTTGGCTTGCCTACACTACGCGTCGACCCCCTCTGCTCAAGTGCCGACATGTTGCCTACACTACTCGCTGACCTCCTGC
>NW_027430535.1:0-6618 GCF_044706935.1 Curcuma longa | reverse complement strand
TAATGAGAAAGAAGACTATGTCATCTCTGTTGGGTTGCAAGGGTGCAAATATAGTCCCACATCTAATGTACATGGAAAAGATCATGAGGTTAAAAGGATGGAAAGTATCTCCATTGGTATGAGGCCTTTTGGGGAGAGCCCAAGAATAAAGCTACGAGAGCTTAGGCCCAAAGTGGACAATATCATATCATTGTGGAGATATTTTGATTTCATTGGTTCTAACAAGTGGTATCAGAGCGAGACCGCTCTTCACCGGACTAACTGCCGGATGAGCCATGATCCAGATCTAACCATGTGGTTTGAACCTTAAATAAAGGAAGTGTGTGCTCCCGTGTCTGAATTAAGAGGACCAGACACCAGGTGAGAAGTCCTAGTAGGTCGGGTAGACCGAGGGGCAAAAAGTCCTAGTTGCGACTAGGTGGGAAGTCCTAGTAGGTCGGGTGGACCGAGGGGTAAAAAGTTCTAGCTGCGGCTAGGTGGGAAGTCCTAGTAGGTCGGGTGGACCGAGGGGCAAAAAGTCTTGGTAAGTCGAGGATTCAGATATCAAAACGACGTTGGGGGGCCTGTGGTCCTTTGTTTAAGGGGGGGATTGTTGGGTTACAATGGTGCAAACATAGTCCCACATCTAAAGTACATGGAAAAGATCATGAGGTTAAAAGGATGGAAAGTATCTCCATTAGTATGAGGTCTTTTGGGGAGAGCCCAAGAACAAAGCCATGAGGGCTTCGGCCCAAAGTGGACAATATCATACCATTGTGAAGATATTTTGATTCCATCGGTACTAACAACCTCTACGAGTGAAGATAGCTCAACTCACGAAGATATAACAATTTCGATTGTTAAAATTAAAAATCACTTTGTTTCAAGTGTAGGAGAAAAGGACACTCTAAGAGCAAGTGCCCTAATTTGATAACGAAGAAGGTTCAAGTGGCACCCAAGGTGAAGAAGATGCCAAGAGAAGTTAGCCTTGTGATAAGAAAGGGTAAGGAGCACATAGTGTGCTTCTTGTGCAATCAAAAAAGACATTATCAGAATCAATGTCCAAGGGGAGGCATCAAAGAAAGGACTAAAGAGGAAGCTCAAACCTAGAGAGAGCTCCTAAATTAAAATCTAAGGTACCATTTAATAATATTACTCCTTCATAGCATGATAAAATGCATGCTAGACATAAGTTTTATAAATTTAGAGCTTATTATCATGAAAATAGGAAGTATAAAAATTTTAAGAATAATTTTAGATCATATCATATTAGAACTACCTCATCCAAGCATAAAGTATAAAATACTCCAGACAAGAATCCTAAGGAAATTAGATATATGTCTAGAAAAAAATATCCAAGAAAATCATGAAAAATTTAAATTTGAGAATTTAAAAATTGAAAATTAAGTCTTGAGGTTAAGACTTGATAAATTAAAGAAGATCCTAAAAAATATGACAAATGAGGTTAAAGGTCTAAAAAGAAAAATCTAGGATTAGATAAGCAAGAATCATTCAAGTGCGAGAAAGACTTAGATCACAAATCTAAGGTCAAACAAAATATGTCATCTTATCATAGAGTTCTATATAGTTATGAAATTAACACTAAGTCTATGAGTCAAATCAAAATTATAAGGGAGGTTATCTCTAGTGTTGACCTTGAGAAACTAGCATGACTAAAGTTTTTAAGAAGCCTAGGAAAGTCATTAGGAAGGTATCTAAGAAGGTTATCCCTAGTAAGTATCTAGTTCACCCAAGGAGCTTTAATAGATATTAGATTTCAAAGAGTGTGATCTCTTCATACTAAATGGGTATAGGGTGTGTCAACTCAAATTGAAAAGGTAGTTAACACAATCATAGTAAAGTTGATATTTTAGGATATTTTCAAAGTATTATAATATCTTGAGAATGAAATTTCAAATCTTATCTTGAAAGATTTTTATAGTGTGTTAATAAGAACTGAGTTCTTAAATTGATCAAAATTGATACGATATGATAGAATTCAAAAGTATGTCAAGTTAGAGTTTTTTTTTCATTTGAGGGAGAAGGGTCGCCTATGTCAAACACATTGTTGGGTTGCAAGTGTGCAAACATAGTCCCACATCTAAAGTACAAGGAAAAGATCATGGGGTTAAAAGGATGGAAAGTATCTCCATTGGTATGAGGCCTTTTGGGGAGAGCCCAAGAACAAAACCATGAGGACTTAGGTCCAAAGTGGACAATATCATACCATTGTGAAGATATTTTGATTCCATCGGTACTAACAAGTGGTATCAGAGCGAGACCGTTCTTCACCGGACTAACTGCCAGATGAGCCATGATCCAGATCTAACCATGTGGTTTGAACCTTAAACAAAGGAAGTGAGTGCTCCCGTGTCTGAATCAAGAGGATCAGACACCAGGTGAGAAGTCCTAGTAAGTCGGGTGGACCGAGGGGGCAAAAAGTCCTAGTTGCGACTAGGTGGGAAGTCCTAGTAGGTCGGATGGACCGAGAGGCAAAAAGTCCTGGTTGCTGCGACTAGGTGGGAAGTCCTAGTAGGTCGGGTGGACCGAGGGGCAAAAAGTCCTAGTGGGTCGATGATTCAGACATAAAAAACGACGTTGAGGGGGCATGTGGTCCTTTGTTTGAGGGGGGATTGTTGGGTTGCAAGGGTGCAAACATAGTCCCACTTCTAAAGTACATGGAAAAGATCATGGGGTTAAAATGATGGAAAGTATCTCCATTGGTATGAGACCTTTTGGGGAGAGCCCAAGAACAAAGTCATGAGGGTTTAGGCCCAAAGTGGACAATATCATACCATTGTGGAGATATTTTGATTCCATCAGCTCTAATACACATTAGATGCAAGTGAGATGTTAGGATGATGTAACTACGTTCAAGATGCAAATTTGATATATGCATAGATAGAGATGTATGATCTTTTTAGTTTCATCAAAATAAATCATAGGGTTATTTTATGTGGTCAATCATGGAAAAAGCTAATGTGCAAGTCATACGCTTCATTTAGCCTATAGATTATGATAGGAAATTAATTTTGAAAATGATTTCAAAAATATTTTAAAAAACTTGGTGAAGTCTATTTGTTAATAGGAATTATCATTGATTAAATTGATACAAAGTTAGAGTGAAATATTAAATTTTTTAATGATTTTTAACTTTATACTATTTTTTTAAAAATAAGATGTATTTTTATAGAAAATTATTTTTTCTGATGATAGTATTTGACATAAGTAATATCTATATGAAATTTCATGATTTTTTAAAAATTATAGAATTACTTATGTATTTTTAAAATTTAATTTAAAAATTAAAATTTCAAGGTTTTAGGCCACCAATCGATTGCTGTTAATAACCAATCGATTGGTAGCTATATTTTTCGCTAAAATATGATATTTAAGTCATTTAAGCTCATGTCTAGGTATTGGGTTTAATTATCCCTAATCCACTAATATGCTTGGATAAGTATTCAAAGTCAAATTTTTTATGAAAATGAGAAAAAGATGTTAAAAAGAGAATAATGTGAAATTGAGGAGGAGGTTTAAATTCAAGATTGAATTTTTAACCTCATAACTTAGATTTTGAAACTTCCTAAAGGTTTAGAAGCTCAAAATCATTATTGGTGCAATGATAGAAGTTGGAGCATGCTTTGAGGGGAGGTCCACCTTAAAGGCATGAATTGGATATGAAAAAGGAATATTTGAAAATTTTTAAGGATTGAAGATGATTAATGGATGTATGCTCAAGGTTGAGTATTAGATGAAATGGAAGGTAGGTAACCTTCATTTGAGAGAATTGGATTGGATAAAATGGATGGATTTTGAGAAGAGATTTTTGATGTGTGTAAAAGGAGGAGAATGCAGGGTTTAAGTTAGGAAACTCTCATTCATGCTTTGACATGATGAAGAATGAAGAAGAAAGTTGGGCTAATGAGTTAGCCTAACTTAAATATATTATCAAATATCAAAAAGGGAGATATTGTTGGTGCAATCGATCTCAAGATCAAGGTTGACCAAACTCTAGTTGACTCAAGTTGAATTTCGATGTTTGATCAATATGTTAGTTAGATATCAAGTAGGTTAAGGTTGACTAGATACTTGACAATGAAGAAGAGTCAAGTAGGTCAAGGTTGACTGATACTTGATGGTGGAAAAGTCCAAGTGGGTCATGATTGATCGAACACTTGACATGAGATGAAAAGTCCAAGTGGATTATGAAAGACCGAACACTTGGCACGAGATGGAAAATCCAAGTGGGTTATAGAGGACCAGACATTTGATATGCGAGACTAAAAGTCCAAGTGGATCATAGAGCACCGGACACTTGGCACGAGATAAAAAATTTAAGTGAGTCATAAAGAACCAGATACTTGACACAAGACGGAAAATCCAAGTGGATCATAAAAGATCGGACACTTGGCACAAGAAGGAAAGTTTAAGTGGGCCATGATTGATTGAACACTTATACTCTATTTGGATGGGGTGAGAGAAAGTTCATTAACAAAAGGAGAAGAGAGGCGAAGGGAGGGGAAGTAAAGTATTTGTGTTCCTTTTGTTTGGAAGGGATGGAAGATTCATTAATGTAACATGTGTTACCTTGTTTAGGAGGAAAGGAAGAAGAATAAAGATTAAATATATAAAGTTATAAAAATATCCTCATCTTCTTAAAAAAGACAATACATGTAGAGGACGGATAGAAAACTATAAAATTCTATCAGTATTGCATGTAAAAACTGGGATATGGAAAGTCCTAAAATAGACAACGCATACTCTTTAGATAAGTCCCTGCCCTTGAAGGAGGAGAAGAAGAAAATTAGGGTTACCTATCTCTGTCCTTTTGAGTCTTGTACGAAGAGATTTGTGGCGAGAGTCGACGTCGTAGAGTGTGAGCGGTTGGACATTGAGCGGTGACAAGCCACATTGTGTGAGGAGTGACAACGCAAAGACGAGATATGAATTAATTTAGAAATTAATATATTAAAATAAGGATAAAATTAGAATAAAATATTTTTGAGTTCTCCTTTCCCTTCCTTACACCTTAAGTCGGAGTGTAAGAAATTGTAACGATTCATAAGCATGCAAGGGTAAGCTTAACCTTCTTTCTCCCTTCCCCTCCTTAACTCACTCCATCTCAAACAAGAGTCAAAATTCTCCTTCCCCTTATTTATCCTCTCCTCTCCTTTCCTTACCTCCTCCCAAACAAAGCGTTAGCGACAAGAGAAGTTCTAATATATCATGATTGTCGGATCTTAGACATGAGACGAGAAGTCTAAACAAGTTAAGCAAGATCGAATGTTTGGCAAATGACGAAGTCCCAATAAGTCAAGGTTGATCGGCTATTGGATAACGAAAATTTTCAACATATCAAGGGTGACTAAATGATAAGTAAAAGAACTCCTAGTAAATTGAAGTCAATTGGATACTTGGTGAGAAGAGAATTTAGCTTTAAAAATGCTAAAATAGTGATAGCAATTGATTGTCGAGAAGTAGCAATTAATTGCTAATCCTAAATCCCAAATTTGAGGTTTATGGTGAGAAAGCAAATTAGTTGGTTGAATTGACTGGTTGAATTGGTTGGTTGAACTGGTTGGTTGAATTAGCCGGTTGAACTACAGGCTACTAATTGACTGGTGAGTTCTAGCAATCGATTGGTAGCACTGTAGTAGCGAACATAATACTCCTGAATTGATTGGTTGGTTCGATGGGAAGCAAGCAATCAATTGGTGTGACTCATCAATCGATTGATCAAGTATAAAAGAGTCGTTCTACAGGTTTAAACAGTTAGATTCGATGACAATCAATTGGTGACGATTATCAATCAATTGTCAAGCGAAAATTAGCTCAAAAGCAACCCTGAAAAGGGAGTTTCATGGAGATTTGAAGGTGTCGGTTCTTGGAGATTTGAGGATGAAGTGTTGTTGCATTTCCAAACCAACAAGAGGTTATCCAAATAAAAAAACATCCAAAGCAAGATTTCATTGTAAAGTCATTTTCGATTTCTTTTGTCTTTGTATCTTATTCTTGTTGTTGTGCTCTTGTAAGAACGTGTTGTAAGAGGTTTTCTGTCTCCAGAAGGTATCCGAAAATGAGAAGTTCATAATGGTTGGAGATCGCTTGGAGTAGACTTTGGATTACTTGCCTTAAGAGGTAGATTCTAACTAAAATCAAGGTGTTATATATGTGGTGTCGATTTTGATTCAAATTTCCACTATATATTTAAACGATGAGTCCACAATCAAGACGAGAAACGATCGAAGCTATCCCCCCTCTCACACGGGTCCTAACAATTATTGCATAAGTACATTGCATTAGGGTTCTAACTTTAAGGTAATGATAGAAACAAGAACTAATACTTAATTCCTCAAGCTCAAGGACACCAGGGAAGAAGATCATGAGCAACTTGGAGAAGGCGAAAAGGCAACCTCAAAGAGGACTTGGTGTGGCTCAGTTGGAACAAGTCAGACTGCATGTTTGCTCACTCCTAATCCATTTGATCATCATCTCAAAAAGGTACTTTCTCATCTACATTGGTGTATATAAGTCGTCCAAACTAAAATTGTATTTCACTAATGTATCTTATTCATCAGTCGTTTGAAGATCAGGTTAGCTTGGGCGAGCTTGTGCAAGGATGGAAAGGCCAGATGA
>NW_027430534.1:0-1906 GCF_044706935.1 Curcuma longa | reverse complement strand
AGTATTATTTAAGACATTTTCCAAGGCTTTAAAGATTTTGCCTTTTCTATTAGAATTATTTTTATCTTTTACATTTTAGAATTTTGGATCTATTTAAATAATTATTTAGTTAATATTAGATATTAGCTTTTGTTTTGAATCAATTTTATTCAGTTAAACCTAAATATGACATCTTTGCGTTCTAACAATTTCTTGACTTCTAAATCACGTTGTAAAAATCAGCCTTTAGAATAATCATTATTATGTTCAGCGTCAGTTGATATTAGAGCATATCAGATGGATGATTGTCGTTATCATGCTCATTGTCGCAATAGGCAGATTTTGATTGAGGAGGTCAAGCACCATGATTGTAGCGTTCAGGATGTGATGATTGAAAACTTATAGAGGTAAGTCACAAAATTAATTTAGTATATATGTGGCAACGAAGAATTATGAAGATCGTGAGATCATCAATCTTGATTCTAATTCCACTTTCAAAAGCCCATATCACAATCATGCAAAATCAAGAACACTGTGGTCTAGAGGAACAATATAGAGACATCAATTTTAGGATTGATCTGCTTGAGTTTTCTAGTATGTTATAAGCAGAGGGATTCGTTGATTAGATTAACGAAGTGGAGAGAAATTTTTATTATAAAAAGATGGTCGAATATGTGAAGGTGAAACTGATTGCCATCAAATTTAAAAGTCGGGCATTAGCATGGTGGGAGCAATTGCGATGCTCAGGAGATAGAAAGGGTTGGGAGAAGTTAAAACTCAAAACATGAAGAGTCATTTTCTTCCCTTCCGATACTCTCAAACTCTGTTTCAATGACTCCATGCATTGATACAAGGTGCAAGAATGATGATTATATGACCAAACTTTTTCCATAATTGGTCATATAAATTTCATGTGTTTTGATGACACTTAACTCAAATAGATGCACTAAATCAACATATTAAACTTAATTCATCATACTAATATCTCACTTGTTTCACAATGTACACACAAATTAATCATATGGTTGTGTCACAATGTACACACAAATTAATCATATAGTCTTGTGAGATGTAAAGTAGGTTTTCCTTAACCTAAAAAATTATGCATCTCTATCTAGACATGTTATATTTAATCATTCAATCTATGACATCAACTAATATTATTGTCCTTCATTATAAGAAATTAAAATTATGCATGATAAATATGTATGATATATATCCAATGCATAATTATTATAACATAATGATGCATGCAAGACATGACATGATAATTATCAAATAACATATGATTTTTTTAAAAAAAAATTATGTCAAGATGAATATAGAATATGATATCATGGCATGTGATATAACACACAAGCATAATAAATATAATAGTGTAAAAATACTTAAATTTTAAATCTAAATATCATCATCTAATTATTATGTCAAATACACAATTGGACATAACTGACCTTATCTTCCTCGAATGTGTCAAAAATCTATACTTGACACACTTTATAATTTTATCCTATTTGAGCCAATTTGATTAATCTCAAGATTTCATTTATTATTGACACACTATAAAATCCTTAAGGATAAAATTTAAATTTTTATTCTCAAAATATCACAGTATCTTGAAAATATCCTAAAATATCAATTTCACATGGTTGGGTTAACTACCCTTCCAATTTGAGTTAGCACATTCTATACTCAATTAATGTAAAGAGATCACACTCTTAGAAACTCAATAACCATTGGAGTTCCTTAGGTGTGCACTAGGTACTCTAGGGATAACCTTCCTAAATATCTTCTTAATAACTTTCCTAGGGTTTTTAGAAGCAATAGTCATGCTAGTCTTCTCAAGGTCAATATTAAGGATAATCTCCCTTATAATCTTGACTTGACTCCTAAACGTATGATTAATTCCATAACTATATGGAACTTT
>NW_027430533.1:0-1692 GCF_044706935.1 Curcuma longa | reverse complement strand
GATGACTTAGGGTTTTTACGATTTAAATTGATTCAATTTTGGGCTTTTGCATTGAAAATAATTATTTATTGAATCAATTTGATCATGTTTGCACTATATCACATAAATTGAGGCTTGATATAATTTTCATGATTTAACGGTAAATTTTTGGCATTAATTTGATTTTTATTGATTTTAGGGTTAAATCGGATCCGACTCGAGCTCAACCGTGGTCAAATCAAGTCGAATTTGTCAAATTGATCAAGCCAACATGAAGGACATGATCTGGATCGAGCCCGATCAAAATCCCTGATTTTTTTGGAAACCCTAGGCTGCCCTAAAGCCTAGATCAAGTGTGCACCGTTGAATCAGAGATGGACGGATGAGATTAATCAATTAATCACAGTATAAAAGCTATAATCTTCGGGAATGAACAGTAGCCGCCCCGTTACTGTGCTTCGTCGTCCCGAGAGCCTCCCTCTGCTCGGCGACGTACTTCTACGGGCGGTTCCATCCAGCCAAACCTAACCCATTGCGAAGCTTGATCCTAGAGGAGTCTTTAGCCGGTTGATTGGGTGAATTCCAGCAGCTGGACGAGGCGCAAAGGAGAGGGTTTCTCCGGCGAGCAGCGGTCCTGTTTTTGTTTAATCCGGCAATTCACAACGAAATCCGGCGCCATGATCATTTAGAGGGGTTCTCTGAGGTTCTTGAGCACTCGTGTTTCATCTTCAAGCCAATCGGAGCTAAGCCAAAGCACGGAATCCAGTTTTGCAACGAAATGAAGCTCGCGCAGCTCTCTGTTCACGTCGAATGAGGGTTTCTTCGGCTAAACAGCGTTCTGGCAGCGAGGAAACCACGCGACGACCTAGTTGAAGCTCCAAAGGACCATTGAAGCCACATTTGTGGATTCAACAGCTTGCTTGACAACCAAGTTGAGAAGATTCAATCGGGAAAGGGATGAATGGATGTCTAGTTTACAGTTTCTGCACATTTCCTGTTTTTCATCACTGATAGTTCCGATTTCTTTCATTTAGGGATGTTTGAATTCGAATTTGTTTGAGCTAATTCCTGTTTACACTTCTTAAATTCTTGTTAGTGATTGTTTGAAATTTTTGGGAGGTTTTGAAAGCTTGATTTGCTCTTCGGGAAATCTGAATTGTTACTGAAATCTGATTTTCAGAATCACTGTTTTGTATCAGTTTATTTCAGTTTCAATCCATTTAAACCCCTTTGAATACAATTGGTTTGGTCAATGCTAGATGATAACATAGTTAGAGTAGTTTGGAGGTCAATCCGATGCTTTAGGTGTTCACTGCTGTTTGTGCCAAGTAGCAATTGTTCCGTGCCATTTCCTTTGATAGATTTGCTAGTTTTCGATTCCTAAGCCTTTAAGGTTGCTATTTGTTTTAATTTGTTTGTCTTAAGCAGTTAGGTTTAGTTTTGATTAGGAGATAATTGAGTTTCAACGGCATTTCTTTTCATTATTGCATTTTAAATTTACATTTCATTTGAAAAACATCCAAACCCCATTTCTATTCGGAAAACCCAAAAACACGACACCCAAGCTCGAATTAGACAATTTTCTACTAGTCCTTGGAAAAACACGACTCGAGGCCCCTATACTTCATTTATTTGAATTCATCATGGGTTTTCGATAAAATCTACAAATTTCAATTTGAAGCCCTATCGTGACACCTAGTTAAGGGCTTTTCA
>NW_027430532.1:0-35635 GCF_044706935.1 Curcuma longa | reverse complement strand
TCAGACACTTCCAATATATGTTTTGTTCTAGTTTCCTTCTGGTGTTCATCTCAATGTAGAAATTATTACATGATTGAAATTGCAATTTTTCTTCTAAAATTTTGAATTGACATTTGAACAGTTTTCCAGTTGATGATCAGATGAATATGAAATCTGTGGTTGAATACTTCAAGGAGATGTATGGATTTACCATTCAGTATGCTCATCTTCCTTGCCTCCAAGTAGGGAATCAGAAGAAAGCAAATTCTCTTCCAATGGAGGTGGAAGCTTGGCCAATAATACCATTGCTGGGTTATTTCATTTCTAATGGTTTGGTATACAGGCTTGCAAAATAGTAGAGGGTCAAAGATACACAAAGAGGTTGAATGAAAAGCAAATTACTTCATTGTTAAAAGTTACTTGCCAAAGACCCAGAGAACAAGAAATGGATATTTTACAGGTATGTTTGTTTGAAACCTTGTTTTAGTATTAAAAGATTAGTGCTCAAATATGCACTGACTCATCATCTGTAAATACATTTAGTCTGGCAGATTAACTGTGATTGTGGTAAGTGTTTCTAGAATGTTTGAATGTTCCGTGACTCTTGTTTTGGTTCCATTTCGTTTAACTGACAACAGTTGGATTATTGGTCAGCTAGTCATTTTTTGTTCGCATCCAAGCTTTTCTGAGTATATTCTCATATGCGAATCATTTCAAATTACCATGGTCTCTTAATTACACTATTTTGGGCTATATTTTTTTTTTATTAATGTTCTTGCTCATAAACAGTGCTCATATCAATGTGCTGTGTGTTTTCGTTCTCAGACAGTTCGCCAAAATGCTTATGGGAATGATCCCTATGCAAAGGAATTTGGAATAAACATAAGTGACAAACTAACCTCAGTGGAGGCCCGAGTACTACCTGCACCCTGGGTAAATGTTGCTTGTGCAACTTTTTTGAGCTAAAAGTTACAACTTGCTGCACCTATTTTTTCCCGACAAATAACTGCATTTCTCATTTTTATTAATTTGTTGTATATTTATCGTGTAGCTGAAGTACCACGACACCGGGAAAGAAAAGGAGTGTCTACCTCAAGTTGGTCAGTGGAACATGATGAATAAGGTACTTAAATTTTACCTTACAGAAGTTATCAAGCCTTTTCGGCTCAAGGTCAACTGCATGTATTTATGCTTCAAATTATGATGCATCATGATTCAAATGGAACTTGGCCAATTAGAGCATAATAGGAATGGATGCGTACCCTAACTTTCCGAGTAAATATTCATGCCTTCTGGAGCACATATGTTGATGGTTGAATTTTGCTGATGCAGAAGGTGATCAATGGATGTACGGTAAACTACTGGGCCTGCATTAATTTTTCTCGTAGTGTTCAGGAGAACACAGCTCATAGTTTCTGTCAGGAGCTAGCACAGATGTGCCAAGTATCCGGCATGGTAAAATTTGTCACTTCACTTCTTATTTCTTTATTCAAATATCTTTTAATATATTGTAACTGAATTTTTCATCATGATCTACTTGACAAATATTTGAGAACATGGACATAATTCCCATGTTGTGACTCTTCAGGAATTCAACCGCGAACCAGTTATCCCAATACACTCTGCAAGACCTGACCAAGTTGGGAAGGCCCTAAGACATGTATATACTGCAGCAACCAACAAACTAAAAGGCAAAGAGCTTGAGCTTCTCGTAGCTATCCTTCCTGATAATAATGGTTCTTTATACGGTGAGCATTCAAATATCATATCCATGTCTCCACCTTTTTTTTGAGCTTTCAGTCATGTTTTATGTTAATGTTTCATCTATAGGTGATCTTAAACGAATATGCGAAACTGATTTGGGGTTGATCTCACAATGCTGTCTAACAAAGCATGTGTTCAAAATAAGCAAACAATACCTTGCAAATGTCTCGCTCAAAATTAATGTCAAGGTACTTTTGAAGTCCCATTTAACTCCGTGAAGTAGTTATTATATGGTGCTTTAAACAAGTTTAAATGCCATTTCATACTCCTTGCTCTTATCTGTATTCTTTCTGCAGATGGGAGGAAGAAATACTGTGCTTCTAGATGCTATCAGTTGGCGAATTCCATTAGTGAGCGATATACCAACCATTATATTTGGAGCAGATGTAACACATCCTGAGACAGGAGAAGATTCTAGTCCATCTATTGCTGCTGTAATAAACTACAATCCTGTGTTACTTCTTTTATGCACACTAGTTTTCATTCATCAATTTTCTGTTTCCTCCTTTTTATTTCAGGTTGTTGCCTCTCAAGACTGGCCTGAAGTTACAAAATATGCTGGCTTAGTATGTGCTCAGGCTCATCGACAGGAACTGATTCAGGATCTTTACAAGACATGGCATGATCCCCAGCGTGGCTTAGTTACGGGAGGGATGATCAGGTTTGTATGTTGTTGATTACAATATTAACACTCTAAAATGGAAATTGGTTACTTGGTGGTTAATGAGATTTACTATGTTTGGAGGTGTCATCAATCACAGTTTATGGGGGATCAGTAATTCTGAATTAGTTATCATTACAGAGCTATCTCTTTGTCTTCCATGTTGTCAAGCAAACATAGATGTTTTTGAGGTGAATCGGAAGTTTTCTCTAGTCTGAATATGAACATTCGTTCTATTTGTTTCCAACACTGCAGGGAACTTTTAATATCTTTCCGCAAGGCAACAGGACAAAAACCCTTAAGGATTATCTTCTACAGGTAGTACATCTACTTTGCAATCTTATTACTTTACACCACTGAATATATTCTTCAACAAAAACTGCAGGGATGGTGTTAGCGAAGGACAGTTCTATCAAGTCTTGTTATATGAACTAGATGCTATTCGCAAGGTTAATACGAGTCAGAGTATTTATTTACTAAAAATTCTCCAAAGTTGCAGCTAATCGTTTGATTCTTTCAGGCATGTGCATCCTTAGAACCAAATTACCAGCCTCCTGTAACCTTTGTGGTGGTTCAGAAACGCCATCACACGAGACTATTTGTGAACAACCACAAGGACAGAAGCAGCACAGACAAGAGTGGAAATATCCTGCCGGGTAATACAACTATTCTCTGTGCTTTTCTGTTGTCGATGGAGAGAATATTTTGATAAGTTTTCCTAGTTACAAATATGAATATTCAAAATTGTGACTGCACTGATTAGACTAAATCGAAAACTGATGTTTTGTTTTGCAGGCACTGTGGTCGACTCCAAGATCTGTCATCCTGCTGAGTTTGATTTCTACCTATGCAGCCATGCTGGAATACAGGTAAGGCGCCTCGGAAGCTTTTACTTACTCCGATACGCTTCATGCTTGCATAACATAGAGCTAAACAGTAAGAAAATATTGATTGGTTGTTTTTATGCATATCGTATGATGCCGATGTTCTGCATGGTTTTACATAGTTCCTACAGCCATAAAATCACAACATTCATGGCTTTGAAGTCACATTGTTTCTGATTTGGCAGGGTACAAGTCGGCCAGCCCATTACCATGTTCTATGGGACGAGAACAATTTCACAGCAGATGAAATGCAGACCCTCACAAACAATCTCTGCTACACGTATAGTTCTTCGAATGGAAACTCAAACTTTCATATGCGTAAATAACATATGCTTAACTGACAAACAACTTGTTATTACAGGTATGCTCGTTGCACCCGATCTGTGTCTATCGGTAAGAGGTTCTATCCATAGTTCATGTATCACTTAGAAGTTCAAGAATGAATCAACTCAAAAACCTGCTTTTACCAACAGTTCCACCTGCCTATTACGCCCACCTAGCGGCTTTTCGAGCTCGGTTTTACATGGATCCAGAGGTAACTGAAAGCCAACCTCGAAGCATGCACCAGACAAATGAAACCCCTGTGAAACCCTTACCTGCCTTGAAAGAGAAGGTGAAGAGGGTGATGTTCTACTGCTGAGGAAACAGCAAAGAAACTATGTAAATCAGTGTACTTGTAGTGTAGAGAGGCAGGCAGCTTACTACAGGTTTTTCGATATGCCAGTTCCTCCTAACTAAGCCATGAAAGATGTGGAAGGAACTGAGTTCTCTGTGTTGTACATTAATGAATTAGCCCAGGAATGTAACACGCGAGTACTAGAAAGCTAATCTTTGAATTACTCTGCTTACACCAGAAAGATATGATCCTGATAAGCTAATCTTTGAATTGGTCTATTAAAATATATTCAAAAATCGATTTGTGATTCTCTTATTACTTCTTTGATATATCTCATATAAGTAAACAGTCCACCTTTTTGTTTTAGAAAGCGTTTAAAGTTCTTAGACATGTACTCTCTCCTAAACTGCAAGAAAATTAAGCCAATTGTGTTTGCATATATCTTTGTCCCAGATCAAGACATCGATCACCATGGTCAGAAACTTGTTGACGACACCAGTAACTGTGAATGCAGTAGAAGAGATTGATCGTTTCCTTGCTGCGAACCCAAAGAAACTGATGAGCAAACTGTTCGAAAGCACAAGACGAAGCAAACAAGAATTTGCAAGGAGATTTTGAAGGAACAAAATTTTGCACCTTTCAATTTGATGAGGAATGTGAAGGTTGAAGATGAGGAATATAATACATTACATAATTTAATTGATTATTATATAATTCAATCAAATTTAATTTGATGAAGAAGATCAAGACTATTTGATTTAAACTTTCAATAAATACAATTACTGGGGGCGGCACAATGTTTATTTGAACAATGTCTAAGAAAGGCGAATATCTCAAATAGTGCTCGATTTCTTTCTCCAAAAATATTCCTTCATTTTTATGTACATCTAAAAATCTCGTTCATGTCCTACTCTTCAAAAGCAAGAATAAGGATCTATTAAGTTCATGTATTCTTCCCAATTCCTTCTTATCAAATCCCATGTGAAGAGGTAAAGCATCCTCCCACCACCTATATCGACCCCACTCTAGATCAACTTAGACTCTCAAATGCCTTGTTCATGTGACTCGACTTTTCGAGTTCTCCGCATATTTTGACTTCTAGAACACCTCGTGGGACTTTATACCTGAGTTCCCTAGCCAGCTCTCCCCAAGTTCTCCCCTCGCATGACTTAGAGGGCCGAGGAGCACTCTAATTTAATCTCAAAATGAGCAAGGATCAATATATTAGAAATTGGAAGGAGGTTTTAGTTATAAGGTGGGAATTTGATTCTTGGTTTGGGTGAAACGCAAGTGGATCCTTAATTTGAAGGATAGTCTTCGAGTATCAAAACAAGGTAAAAAGGAAACAATAATACACAGCATCCTGATTATATTACTAGTAATAATTAAGATTTCATGCCTTATAAAGAAGATATGTAGCTTGGAATCATCTAAAGAGCTAGTTTCATGCATCTCTTAAAATAAGTCCTTTAATTAGTTACTTTTGATCAAAAATCAAAGTTATGAAATATTAAAAGGCCCATTTAATCAAACTTCATTGCTGTTTGATGAGAGAAAGTTCGATTCTCCATTGTTGAGGTCCATGAAGGCATGTATAAAAGCTACCCCAAGCTCCTCATGAACTTCACCAAGCCAACAGCAGCCTCTGCTTATTTAGGGTAAGTGAAAATTTCTGATCAAAAACATACTTTGATCTTTGTTCCATCTGCATGAACATGCATATTTTGCATCTAGATGATCAAAAACGAATTTTTGGAAAGAAATTAATGAGAGAAAGACGCGATCGACGTGTGGAGTGGCATGGTTTTTGCAGGGTTGGCCGGCCGGATTTGAGAAGATGAACAGGAAGCCCGGAGACTGGACTTGCAGGTCGTGCCAGTACCTCAACTTCAGCCGGCGCGACTCGTGCCAGCGCTGCGGCGATCCGCGGCCAAGCAGCGAGCGCTCCGACCACTCCAGTTTCGGTGGAGGTGGGTCGTCCTTCGGGTTCGCCGGATCCGACGTCCGCCCCGGCGATTGGTACTGCTCTTGTGGCGCCCACAACTTCGCCAGCCGCTCCAGCTGCTTCAAGTGCACCGCTCCCAAGGAGGACTCCGCCGCCAGAAGCGGCGGCGGCGGCAGGCCCGACGGCGACATGCCACGCTCCCGGGGATACGGCTTCGGAGCAACCGGTGGCGGCCGCGCTGGGTGGAAGTCCGGCGACTGGATTTGCAACAGGTATGAAGAATTCTTCTTCTTCGGTGCCAGTACTGCCGGCAATGCCCTTCCCTACTTTACTGCCATTAATTTTCAGCTGCAACGAACACAACTTTGCGAGCAGAACAGAATGCTTCCGCTGCAGTGAGCCGAGGGATTCTGGTACACAATCTCACCTCTCCCTGCACCAATCTGAGCTTGCTCTGTTCTTAAGAAACAATGCTCATCGATCTTTGTCCTTGGCACTTGGCAGGAGGCATGGAAGAAATCTGAGAAGAGACCAAACTCACAGCGACGAGAGAGCTTACGATAAAGTAACACTTAAACTACTAGTTTTGCCAATTGCCATCCCCAAAACTCTTGTCTTGCTTCCTCCGATCCAAGCTTGTTTATGTTGCTGCACCTTAAATTTCAGTGTTTTAATTTCCTAGTTTCTTTGTGATCTTTCCATAATATCGTGATCCGAGAAGCTCAAACACAAGTTCACACAGATTCTATCACAACTCGATAATGAAATCCAATTTCATATTGCTTAAGATCACATCAAAAGAATAAAACTCATCAAGAATACCACTGTTGGATCCTATAATGAGAAAGAAGGAGAAAGAAGGAGCACTCTACATCAAAATTCTTCAACTTATCATTAAATCACAGATCCTATAAAATAGGATCATGCAAGACACCAGATCCTATAAATTAGGATCACACAAGATATGTTCTAAATACCAAAAGACTCAAATAAAATTATCAATGATTAAATTTTAAATTATAAAATAAAATATTTAAATCTTAACTAAAAAATACGAATCCAAAAATATTTCTCGAAAACATGTAGTAGACTAGATTAACTCAGTCTTCTAGGAACATCACTTTATAATTCAACACTCCCCTTCAAAGTGATGTTCTCAGAACTAATCCAAGTTTTGATCGCAGATCTTCGAATGCATCCTTCGGAAGTGATTTTGTAAAAATATCAACAATATTATCTTCACTCTTAATTGTGATTGATGCCGGTGTATAAATGACGTGACTCTTTCTATAAGATAAAAGTCAAGGGTCAAGGGGGAGTCAAGCATAGGGCAGATTTGGTAATGCTAGTCAAGTGGACTATGATCATTATTTATCTTTTGTGAATTCAACAAGCTGCTCATGTTCCCAAGGCCCATAAAGAGCATTTATGAAGTTGTCATAGAGAAGGTCCTTAGACTCCTTTTTCCTGCACATAATGCCAAAAGGAAGCAGAAGGAAATGACATATGTCAGATCTGGTCTCCTCATACGTCTACATTATGAAAAGCTCTAGAAAAAAGAAAAAGGACTTCTTCTTCTTCTTCTTCCGAAGGGGGATGACGGCTCTTGGGGGCTTCGGTCTCTTCTCCCAAGAGAGAGGTCTTCTTCTTCTTCCTCAGCCTCGACCTCTTCTGGCAGGAGGGAGGACTGCTACTTTTTGGGTCTTCGTCCTCTTCTTCCAAGAGAGGGCACTTCTTCTTCTCGACGGGCTATGCATTTCAGATGCTGACCTCTTCTTCGGAGAGGAAGCTCTTCTTCTTCTCCCTCTTGGAGGGCTGGTTTGATTTTCTAAACTCTTCTTCTTCTTCTACATCTTCATATTTCCTTCCACGGAATACTGACTTGAGCGTCGGAGGGGCTTGCCGGGACTTCCCGGCACCCAATAATCCATTTGTTTCTTTGTGATCTTGCAGGCCCTTGTCTCACTGGGGTCTACCAAGGTTGAGGTGGCATTTCCTTGGCTAGTGGATTGACTGTCGTCGGTTTTTGGCTAGAACAAACTGGCGCCGTCTGTGGGAACTCTGAGCTAAAGGCACGATGGTTACCACTAGGCGTACTACCGACAACCGCGACCCCGTCGACAAGGGCGAAAACCGACCTCGGGGTGACTTCGTTACTATGGCTCGTAGTGACCTGCAGGAGAGGCAAGATTCGCATCAGCCCTCTCTGCTGCATTCATTCAGCGGCTTGGCTCAGAGTCGCAAGGGTTCCTGGCTTGCTTGCAACATCCACGCTCAAGGAAACCCACAGAAAGAGCCACGTCATTCCTAGCCCTGCGCTAGCGACTTCAGAACTCCTCGGCCCTCTCAGCCGTGTCGCTGATGGTCCAGCCTTACGACAGGCAAGGATTCCTAGCCCCGCGCTAGCGACTTCAGAACTCCTCGGCTCTCTCAGCTGTGTCGCTGATGGTCCAGCCTTACGACAAGCAAGGATTCCTAGCCCCGCGCTAGCGACTTCAGAACTCTTCGGCTCTCTCAGCTGTGTCGCTGATGGTCCAGCCTTACGACAGGCAAGGATTCCTAACCCTGTGCTAGCGACTTCAGAACTCCTCGGCCTTCTCAGCCGTGTCGTTGATGGTCCAGCCTTACGACAGGCAAGGATTCCTAGCCCCATGCTAGCGACTTCAGAACTCCTCGGCCCTCTCAGCTGTGTCGCTGATGGTCCAGCCTTACGACAGGCAAGGATTCCTAGCCCTGCGCTAGCGACTTCAGAACTCTTCGGCCCTCTCAGCCGTGTCGCTGATGGTCCAGCCTTACGACAGGCAAGGATTTCTAGCCCCGCGCTAGCGACTTCAGAACTCCTCGGCCCTCTCAGCTGTGTCGCTGATGGTCCAGCCTTACGACAGGCAAGGATTCCTAGCCCTGCGCTAGCGACTTCAGAACTCCTCGGCCCTCTTAGCCGTGTCGCTGATGGTCCAGCCTTACGACAGGCAATGATTCATAGCCCCGCGCTAGCGACTTTAGAACTTCTCGGTCCTCTCAGCTGTGTCGCTGATGGTCCAGCCTTACGACAGGCAAAGATTCCTAGCCCTGTGCTGGCGACCTCAGAACTCCTCGGCCCCCTCAGCCGCGTCGCTGATGGTCGCAGCCTTCCGACAGGCATGATTTTCTGGCTATTCAAACTCTCTACAGTCCTCTCGGCCTCATTCCTTCAGTCAGCTCATCAGCTCTCTTAGCTCAGCAGCTCAGCAGCTTTATTAGCTCAGCCGTTCAGCCAGCTCAGCAGCTCTCTTAGCTCAACAGCTCAGCAGCTCTCTTAGCTCAGCCGCTCAGCCAGCTCAGCAACTCTCTTAGCTCAGCTCAGTCTCCCGAGCATTCGGCCTCTCTACAGTCCTCTCGACCTCATTCCTTCAGTCAGCTCAGCAGCTCTCTTAGCTCAGCTCAGTCTCTCGAGCATTCGACCTCTCTACAGTCCTCTTGGCCTCATTCCTTCAGTCAGCTCAGCAGCTCTTTTAGCTCAGCTCAGTCTCTCGAGCATTCGGCCTCTCTATAGTCCTCTCGGCCTCATTCCTTCAGTCAGGTCGAGTTGGGGGAAACACACAAAGTTATTATTCCTGTTGTTTACCCTTACATGCACTTCATTCATGTACCCACTGAGTATCTAATGCTCACTATCCAGACCCTGGGGTTGTTTTATTTTCTCCTCAGATAGCAAATAGGTTTATTTGGAGCTTGGAGATTCAGTCGGCTGGATTCCATCTCACATCAGAGGGTATTCGTATATGTTGGTTTGTTGGATTTTCATTTGG
Source organism: Curcuma longa (assembly GCF_044706935.1). NCBI lineage: Eukaryota > Viridiplantae > Streptophyta > Magnoliopsida > Zingiberales > Zingiberaceae > Curcuma > Curcuma longa. The sequence continues at coordinate 25,998 of NW_027430532.1, read as the reverse complement.
TTATGGTTATAGTTGTATTTCATTTTAGGACTTGTAGTGTGGGCATGGACTGTAATTGCGTTAGTCTTGTATGTGTGGTTATTTGTTTTATCGGATTTACGATGTTTTCGCTACATGAATTTTTTTATATGTTGTTACAGATTTGACATTGCATGCGTGAGTTAGTAACTGTGGCTATGTAGGTCTTATATTTATCTTGCATGTGTGTGTTGTGCTGTATTGTTGGACGTGTAGTCCTTATTCCAGCCGCATGTGGTTGTGTATCTTTGTATGTATTTAGAGAAAGTCATTGTTACAGGGAAGATGTTGTCAAAATTTTTCGGACGGTCTCCCGGGATATGACAAAATATCTATTTTTATTTAAACTATTTTAATTTTATTTGTTATATAGATATTATTTTTTTAAAACTTAATCAATTCTTTCCTTTTCTTCATTAATCTCTCTAAAATGTATACTCTCATAGCTGTTGATGATTTCATATCCTTCTCCTCTTTTGTCGGTGCTCCATGCTCTTTTCTGTTGGGGATTACAATTGAAGTCTCATATTAAAAATAAATGAAGAAGATTATGAATTTATAAAATATAAAATATTTTTTATTGGTATGAGACTTTTTTGGATAAAATTTAAAAATAAAATTATGAAAATTTAATTAATTTCAAAATGGACAATATCGTACTATTATGAAGATACATTGATTCCATTAATTTTAATATTTTACTCGATTCTTCATATTTTTTAAATGAAAATTTTAGATTTTGCACATTAATCGGTTTTCATATATTTTTATTAATTAATAATATTTAATATGATACTTAGAGATTATTTTTTAATGCCCGACAATAATCTATGATGTCGGTGCATAAATGACATGACTCTTTCTCTAAGGTAAAAGTCAAGAGTCAAGGGGGGGGTCAAGCATAGGGCTGATTTGGCAGTGCTGGTCAAGTGGGTCAATCCCCATATTTTGTCTCTTGTGGATTCATGACCAAGGGGCTCATGTTCCCAAGGCTCATAAAGAGCATTTATGAAGTTGTCATAGAAGATGTCCTTGAACTCCTTCCTGCACATAATGACAAAAGGAAGCAAGAGGAAAGGACAGATGTCAGATTTGGTCTCCTTGTATGTCTACATAATGAAGAGCTCTAGCAAAGAGGAGAGGATCTTCTTCTTCTTCTTCTTCCTGAGCTTTGGCTCTCTGTCTGGGAGGAGGGAGGGCTGCTACTTTTTCTTCTTCTTCCTCTTCTTCCAGGGGAGGGCACTTCTTCTTCTGGACGGGCTATGCATTTCAGGTTCTCACCTCTTCTTCGGAGAGGAAACTCTTCTTCTTCTCCTTCTTGGAGGGCTGGTTTGATTTTCTAAAGTCTTCTTCTTCTTCTACATTTTCATTTTTCCTTCCACGGAATACTGACTTGAGCGTCGGAGGGGCTTGCCGGGACTTCCCGGCACCCAGTAATCCGTTTGTTTCTGTGTGATCTTGCAGGCCCTCGTCTCACCGGGGTCCACCAAGGTTGAGGTGGCATTTCCTTAGCTAGTGGGTTGACTGTCGTCGGTTTTTGGCCGGAACAAATTGGTGTCGTCTGTGGGAACTCTGAGTTGAGCGACACGATGGTCACCACTATGCGTACTACCGACAACCGCGATCCCGTCAGCGAAAGGGACCAATAGAATTGTTCCGAGCACTTTCATGCTCTTATTATATCTTGTCTGCGACAACTCGTCAACAAATCTTACCACCCAGTCGACTACCGCGCCAGAGGCTCGAAAAGCTTTGGAACGCCATCTACTTGAACAAGAGACGAATCATACTACCTAGTTCACTACCAACGGGAGGAGCTCTAAGAATCTTGGATCGTCATCTATTTGAGGTCATTTTTCATTTAATCCTAATATTATTGTTTTATATCTCTCTCTCCCATTTGTTTGCCTGTTGCTCCGTGCTAGCAATCCGGTTTCTGATGGTCTAACCTCCTTAGCCCCTCGCTAATGGCTCCGTCTTACGACCGGGTTGGATTCCTAATTTCGGGCCAGCAACTTTGCCTCCCAACAGATTCAATTTTCTCAACAGCCTTGTTTCTCGATCACTCAGCTACTCATCCTCTAGGTCTCGGCCTCAACCTTAATCGGATTTAGTCCCATTGGATTCGGCCTCATTCAGCCTCACTCGGCTTACTCGGCCCCACTCGGCCTCACTCGGCCTTATTCGGTTTACTTGGCCCCACTCGGCCTCACTTGGCCTTACTCGGCCTCACTCAGCTTACTCGGCCTCACTCGACTTACTCGGCCCCACTCGGCCTCACTCGGCCTTATTCGGCTTACTCGGCCCCACTCGGCCTCACTCGGCTTACTCGGCCTCACTCGGCTAACTCGGCCTCACTCGGCTTACTCGGCCCCACTCGGATTATTCGACCTCACTCGGCTTACTCGGCCTCACTCGGCTTACTCGGCCCCACTCGGCTTACTCGACCTCACTCGGTCTTACTCGGCCCCACTCGGCCCCACTCGGCCTCACTCGGCTTACTCGACCTCACTCGGTCTCACTCGGCCCCACTCGGCCTCACTCGGCCTTATTCGGACTTCGGCTTACTCGACCTCACTCGGTCTTACTCAGCCTCACTCAACTTACTCGGCCTTCTTCGGCCTCACTCAGCTTACTCGGCCCCACTCGGCCTCACTTGGCCTTACTCGGCCTCACTCGGCTTACTCGACCTCACTCGGTCTTACTCAACCTCACTCGGCCCCACTCGGCTTACTCGACCTCACTCAGTCTTACTCAGCCTACTCGGCCTCTTATCGCTCGGCTTACTCGGCCTCTTGCTCGGCCTTCTTCGGCCTTACTACTCAGCCTACTCGGCCTCTTACTACTTGGCTTACTCGGCCTCTTACTCGGCGTTCCTCGGCCTTGATACTCAGCCTACTCTGCCTTCGTCGGCCTTACTACTTGGCCTTCCTTGACCTTACTACCCGGCTTACTCGGCCTCTTACTCGACCTACTCTATCTTACTTGATCTTACTACTCGGCCTCTTACTTGCCTACTCGTCCAAACCTCTATCTGACTTGCAAATCATGCTTTAATAAAAATCGCTTCATCACCACGTTGCAAGCGAATTGTTGGGAGAACAGAATCGCCCACGAAAGACAGAGGTATGAAACTTCTAGGCGGACCCTTACCAAAGGCATATGGCCTGCTCTGACATGATCAATCCCTTGGATCCATACTCAGTAAATCTAAGAACCCGTCAGTAAATCTAAGAACCTGCCAAAAGTTATCTTGGGAAACATAAACTTTTCCTTCTCCCATGCTCATTTCATCTTGTCAAATCAAAGTTGCAGTGCAAGCATTGAGAAAAAGGAATGGACTTAAAATCCTCCAGCAACCTACAGTTTCAGTAAATCCCCCTCCTCTTCTCCTTTTTAACACCATGATCAAAGTGCACACAACCAATGCCCAAAATTGTTGGTTCAGCTTCTGCAAGACTGCAATAGGCATGCTTGCCTGCTTTCTTTGCTCAGCTTCGTCTTCTCTATTCCACACCTTTCTCTCTCCCTCAACCAAGAAGCTCGTTCTCTTCTCTTAGCCAAGAGCTACCTCTCGGACTTCTACAACGCTGTCCAGCTGGAACCCGGCGGATTTGACTCCCCGCGACAGGAGAGGTATCGCCTGCAGCCCCGCCGCTGTCACCACCGTCGACCTCTCCAACTTCGGTCTCTCCGGCTCCTTCCCTTCCGCCCTCGGCTGTCTCCGTCACCTCGCCTTTCTCTCGCTTTCCAACAATGAACTCACCTCCACCTTATCATCATCCGAGCTCCGGGAATGCTCTGCCCTTACTCACCTCGACCTATCCCAGAATCTGCTCGTCAGCCCGCTCCCAGCATCTCGGCTTCACTCATCTCGGGCTTGGCTTCACTCTGCCCTGGCCTGTCTTCACTCCCTGGCCTGATTTTGCTCTGCCTTGGCCCGACTTCACTCATCCCTAGCCTGGCTTCACTCTGCCCTGGCCTGACTTCTCTCCCTGGCCTCACTCCCTAGCCTGGCTTCGCTCTGCCCTTGCTTGGCTTCCTTCATCTCGGGCTTGGCTTCACTCTGCTTTGGCCTGGCTGCGCTCCCTAGCCTGCTACGCTCCCTGGCCTGGCTTCACCCATCCCGGGCTTGGCTTCACTCTGCCCTGGCCTGCCTTCACTCCCTGGCCTGATTTCGCTCTGCCTTGGCCTGGCTGCACTCTGCCCTGGCATGACTTCTCTCCCTGACCTCGCTCCCTGGCCTGGCTTCGCTCTGCCCTTGCTTGGCTTCCTTCATCTCGGGCTTGGCTTCACTCTGCTTTGGCCTGGCTGCGCTCCCTGGCCTGCTGCGCTCCCTGGCCTGGCTTCACCCATTTCGGGCTTGGATTCACTCTGCCCTGGCCTGCCTTCACTCCCTGGCCTGATTTCGCTCTGCCTTGGCCTGGCTTCACTCTGCCCTGGCCTGACTTCACTCCCTGACCTCGCTCTCTAGCCTGGCTTCGCTCTGCCCTTGCTTAGCTTCCTTCATCTCGGGCTTGGCTTCACTCTGCTTTGGCCTGGCTTCGTTCCTTGGCCTGGCTGCGCTCCCTGGCCTGCTGCGCTCCCTGGCTTGGCTTCACTCTGCCTTGGCCTGCCTTCACTCCCTGGCCTGATTTCGCTCTTCCTTGGCCCGACTTCACTCATCCCTGGCCTGGCTTCACTCTGCCCTGGCCTGACTTCGCTCCCTGGCCTCGCTCCCTGGCCTGGCTTCGCTCAGCCCTTGCTTGGCTTCCTTCATCCCGGGCTTGGCTTCACTCTGCCCTGGTCTGCCTTCGCTCCCTGGCTTGACTTTGCTCTGTCTTTGCTCCCTGGCCTGATTTCGCTCTGCCCTGGCCTGGCTTCACTCTGCCCTGGCCTGACTTCGCTCCCTAGCCTCGCTCCCTGGCCTGGCTTCGCTCTGCCCTTGCTTGGCTTCCTTCATCCCGAGCTTGGCTTCACTCTGCGCTGGTCTGCCTTCACTCCCTGGCCTGATTTCGCTCTGCCTTGGCCCGGCTTCACTCATCCCTGGCCTGGCTTCACTCTGCCCTGGCCTGACTTTGCGCTGCCTTCGCTCCCTGGCCTGATTTCGCTCTGCCTTGGCCCGACTTCACTCATCTCTAGCCTGGCTTACTCTGCCCTGGCCTGACTTCGCTCCCTGGCTTCGCTCCCTGGCCTGATTTTGCTCTGCCTTGGCCCGGCTTCACTCATCCTTGGCCTGGTTTCACTCTGCCCTGGCCTAACTTCGCTCCCTGTCCTGGCTTCGCTCTGCCCTTGCTTGGCTTCCTTCATCCCGGGCTTGGCTTCACTCTGCCCTGGTCTGCCTTCGCTCCCTGGCCTGACTTCTCTCATCCCTGGCCTGGCTTCGCTCAGCCCTATCCTTGGCTTCATTCAGCCCTGGTCTGGCATCACTCAGCCCTGGCCAGGCTTCATTCAGCCCTGGTCTGCATCACTCAGCCCTGGCCAGGCTTCATTCATCCCTGGTCCTGGCTTCGCTCAGCCCCGGCCTGACTTCGCTCAACCTTATCCCTGGCCTCACTCAGCCTTACAACAGGCAAGAATGCTCAGAACTCCATGACCCTCTCAGTCACGGCACTGATGGTCGCAGCCTTACGACAGACATGGATTCCTAGCCCCGCGCTAGCGACTTTAGAACTTCTTGGCCCTCTCAGCCGTGTCGCTGATGGTCCAGCCTTACGACAGGCAAGGATTCCTAGCTCCGCGCTAGCGACTTCAGAACTCCTCGGCCCTCTCAGCCGTGTCGCTGATGGTCCAGCCTTATGACAGGCAAGGATTCCTAGCTCCGCGCTAGCGACTTCAGAACTCCTCGGCCCTCTCAGCCGTGTCGCTGATGGTCCAGCCTTACGACAGGCAAGGATTCCTAGCCCCGTGCTAGTGACTTCAGAACTCCTCGGCCCGCTCAGGCGTGTCGCTGATGGCCGCAGCCCACTACCGGGCAAGGCAGTGTTTCAGAGCTCAGACCTCCATGGCCCTCTCAGCATTGTCGCTGATGGTCGCAGCCCACTGACGGGCATGATTTTCTCTCCCGGCTCAGACGTTCACAGCTCGCTCAATAGATTGGCTGATGGTCACAGTCTTCTGACAGGCATGGCTTCCTTGCTACTCAGACTCTCTATAGCCCCCTCGGCCTCGTTCAGTCAGCCCTGCAGCTCGGTCACTCAGGCACTCTGCCACTCCATTAGCTCAGTCAGCTCAGCAGCTCTATTAGCTCAGCAGCTCAGTCAGCTCAGCAACTCCGTCAGTTCGACACAGCTCAGCAGCTCAGTCAGCTCAGCAGCTCAGCAGCTTAGTCAGTTCAGTAGCTCTATTAGCTCAGCAGCTCAGTCAGCTCAGCAGCTTTATTAGCTCAGTCAGTTCAGCAACTCCGTCAGTTCGACACGGCTCAGTAGCTCTTTTAGCTCAGCAGCTTTCCCTGGCTCAGCTACCCTAGTTCTCAGCCACTCATCCGGGCTCTCAACTATTCATCTAAGCTCTCAGTTACTCATCCCGGCTCTCAGGTACTCATCCAGGCCATTCAGCCACTCATCTAGGTCTCTTGGCCATCTCGACCACCTCGTCCCGGCCACTTCGTCTCAGCACCTCAACATTTCAACTATCTCAGCAGTTCAGCATCTCAGCACCAGTATGATGAAAGAGATGGTTAAGTCGTTAAACATAGTCCAATCAGTCGGACTACGCCTCCTTCGACTAGACTTAAAGGGGAGACTTGTGATGCCGGTGCATAAATGACGTGGCTCTTTCTCTAAGGTAAAAGTCAAGAGTCAAGGGGGGGTCAAGCATAGAGCTGATTTGGCAGTGCTGGTCAAGTGGGTCAATCCCCATATTTTGTCTTTTGTGGATTCATGACCAAGGGGCTCATGTTCCCAAGGCTCATAAAGAGCATTTATGAAGTTGTCATAGAAGATGTCCTTGAACTCCTTTTTCCTCCACATAATGACAAAAGGAAGCAAGAGGAAAGGACAGATGTCAAATTTGCTCTCCTTGTATGTCTACATAATGAAGAGCTCTAGCAAAGAGAAGAGGATCTTCTTCTTCTTCTTCCTGAGCTTCGGCTCTCTGCTGGGAGGAGGGAGGGCTGCTACTTTTACTTCTTGGTCCTCTTCTTCCAGGGGAGGGCACTTTTTCTTCTTGACGGGCTATGCATTTCAGGTTCTCACCTCTTCTTCGGAGAGGAAACTCTTCTTCTTCCCCTTCTTAGAGGGCTGGTTTGATTTTCTAAACTTTTCTTCTTCTTCTACATTTTCATTTTTCCTTCCACGGAATACTGACTTAAGCGTCGGAGGGGCTTGCCGGGACTTCCCGGCACCCAGTAATCCGTTTGTTTCTGTGTGATCTTGCAGGCCCTCATCTCACCGGGGTCCACCAAGGTTAAGGTGGTATTTCCTTAGCTAGTGGGTTGACTGTCGTCGGTTATTGACCGGAAGAATCTCTTACATAATTTTTGTTAAAACAATTTGGATAGATTATTTATCGAAGTGCTCATTTGAATTAATCAAAATAAAAATTAATATTTTTTATTATATCCATGTAGATGATAGTCTGAATTTAAAAAATAAATAATTTATTTTTCATGAATAATTTATAGAATAATATTATTGACAATAACGGTTAGATTAGGTTCAATAGATTTTTTTTAAAAAAAATAAAATTTTATTTGCATTCAATATTGAATATTTCAAGAAAGATTTAATAATTTAATAATTTTATCAATTGAAAAAAACATTATAAAAGCTTAAATATAAAAATTTAATTAGTAATTTTATATCTTAAAAAACTAAATTTTATATAAAAAATTATTTTTTAAAATTAATTTTAATTTTTAATTTAAAAAAATATAAATCCATTGATGCCGATCAAGTTCGGATGAAAAAAAGAATGAGAGTGAATATTTAAGGTTTTTTAAATCACACACAAATTGTTTATAAGTGAGTTTACTTATTTACATCTAATTTAATTAAATGAATTAGATGAGTTATAGATGACTCATGTGACATAATCAAACAAAATTCCATTGTTTAGTTCCATTAAAAAATAAATATTTTTTAAATAAAATTATTTTAATTATATAAAAATATAATGAAATCTATATTATTTTATATTATAATAGATATATTATTACATGATATATTTATAACTTATATATTAGATTATATATTTTTAATTTGACTAGATTAATTATTATCATAATTAAATATTATTATATTTATAAATAAGATAGGTAGAAATTGACTTGTGTATGATTAAACTTGTTTAGTTCAAACTAAAACCTTAAAAATGTAGGTCAAATTGAGTTGTGTAAACATGTACTCGAAAGTTATACTTCGAAGGTTTAATTGCTATGGCTTTAATGGACAAATAAAGTTAATAAATTGATCAGGATTAAAGGATTAGGAAGGAGTAAGGCCTCCATTACCTCTAGGATCGGGTTGTCCTGAAAAACACAAATCATCATCTTTCTACCATTTGTCGGACTTCAAGTCGAGTCAAACTTTAAAGTATTCAAACTTATTTAATAAGGTAATCGAGCTAAATTAAATCGAAGCTTAAAATGAATAAGTCATTGAAATGATTATTTAAGCTTAACTTGGTTTATTTTTTATGAGCTTGAGCTTGGTTCGAGTTTGATTTGAGCTTGGTTTGTTTAGATGTTATCAAGCTCTCAATTCAAACTTATTTGATTATTTGAAATTTTTATTTGTTTGATTGTTTAAAATTTTTACTTATTTGATTATTTATTGAGCTTGATAATTCAAACTTATTTGTTCATTTTAAAATTTTTTTATTTATTTAGTATGTTGATAAAATTTTTATTAATGAACAAGGTTCGTGAACATTATTCGAACGTTATTCACAAATATTATTCATGAATGTTGCTTACGAATATTATTCTCAAATATTGTTCATGAACATTAATAAATTACACATATATGTATTTAAAATTTATTTATTTAATTTAAAAAGATTATTCATATCAAAAATTTATTCATAAATATTTAATTCATTTACTATCCTAATCATTTGTATTTCTTTGATATCTTTAGCCCTGTCATAAATACAACAGCGATAATCCTTTTTAGGGAAGTCTTTAGGAAACCCTATCATAAATACGATAGCGGATATTGCTTGAAAACCCTTTTATTTTTATATTTTTATAATGTCTCATTATTTAATTCAGCAAATTTCATTTTACAAACAAATAGAGGTAACAATCCAAAATTATGTAAATTATTAAAAAGTGCTTTATAAAAAAAATTAAATAGAATCGTTCCATCAGATATTTTATACTCAATGTATTTCAATGTATTCTTGAAATGTTCTTTTATTTTTTTAAAAAAATATCCTGATTTACATAATTTAGGATGTTTTTTTTAAATTTTTGCCTATTAATATTTTTTTAAAAACCTATTTTTTTATAAACAATAAAGTCATGATAAATACTCATAGAGAATAATTTTTTTATCTCCTATAATTTTGGAAATTATATTTTAACCTTTATGTATATTTAAAAGATTATCAAGCATTTGAATAAAAAATTATTTAAGAAGAGTTAAAACGAAAGTTATCAAAAATACAGGTGATAAATATAATTATTTTTTTAAATCTATAAGGGACATTTAATTGAGAATTATCATTGATAACTTTAATTTTTATTTAAGATTATCAATAATAATCTTATTTAATTTAGATTATGACCAATTCTCAAGTAATACAATACTATATAACATCAGCAAATGGGTTATAATCTAAAAATATGATTACCTTGACAGCCTAAAATTTCTATGATTATGGAGGTTAATAAATTTTTTTTCAAGATTACCCTTCTATTTTAAAATTAAATTAATTAAAACTGTGTTAATTAATTCAATAAATTTTAATTTAAATACTTATAAATTTAAAATTTTAAATTTTAAAAAATAAAATTAATGAATTATTTTTATTAATTTAATAAATTATTTTATTAAAATAAAATTTTAATTTATTTTATTATATATAATTTATTTTAAATTTTAAAAAATAAAATTAATGAATTGTTTTATTAAAATAATTATTTTAATAAATTATTTTATTAAAATATATATAAATTTATTTTAAATTTTAAAAAATTATAAATAAATTTTATTTATTTATTTTATATATTATCAATTTATTATCATCATTAATATTAATAATATTAATTTAATTTAATTTAATTTAAAAATAAATTGAATCAAAGGTAATATAGTAAATGTCAAACTGATTATATTTTATTCTCTCCAAATAAATAAGTGGAATCAAATAGTATTAGGTTATATTTTATACCCTATAATTAATTTGGTTATGTGATTACCTGATAATCACATAATCAATGTTATACATGATAACTTAAATAAACACACCCTTATATCAAGGTTAAGGGTTACATGATTTGGTTGGTGAGGGGTTATCAGGGTTGATAACCTTGGTCATCTGTCCAAAGTTATCAACGTGATAACCTTGTTTGGTTCAAGTTATGATTGATTCTTGAATAATGCAGCATTACCGCCATATTAACAAATGAGTTATAATCTGGATATGTGATTATCTTAGTAGCCTAAGATTTTTTGCGATTCTGAAAGTTAACAAAATTTTTTTCCAATATTACCTTTCGATTTTAAAACTGAATTAATTGAAATAAAGTTAATTAATTCAATAAATTTTTATTTAAATATTTATAAATTTTAAAAAAAATAAAATTAATAAATTATATTTATTAATTTAATAAATTATTTTATTAACATATAAATAAATTTATTTTAAATTTAAAAAATAAAATTAATGTATTTTATTTATTAATTTAATAAATTATTTTAAGACTTATTTTATTAAAATATATAAATTTATTGAAAATTTTAAAAAATTATAAATAAATTATATTTATTTATTTTCTATTATCAATTTATTATCATCATTAATATTAATATTAATACTATTAATTTAATTTATTCTAAAAATAAATTAAATTAAGGGTAATAGTATAAAGTTTAAATTGATTATATTTTATTCCCTCTAAATAAATAAGTTGAATCAAATAATATTGTTATATTTTATACTCTATAATTTTGATTACATAATTACCTGATAATCACATAATCAAAATTATGCATGATAATTTAAACTAAATACACCTTTAAGTGAAGTGAAAAAAATGTATACATACTATGGGGCTAACTGAAATTTTCTTCTATTTACTGAACATTAAATTTAGTCAAAATCGAAAGAATCCCTTGTAGTTGCGTAAACCAAGGTTTTCTAATTCAGAAAACTAAACATGAAAGATCTTGAAATTTATGATTCTCATTTATATAACTTTTAGATCGACGACTTACCTTGATCCATGAGAAAGGAACAATGGTTGCAGAAGACAATCGCTACAAGTCCCAATCTATCTCTTTCCCTCTTACTTTCTTCTTCACACCTTTCTGATGGCTACGGTGAAAAAACTCTTCTCGGGAGAGACAGAACCCAAGTACGTAAATAGCCAACTCCCATCAAGTCGGCTACGTGCAATTTTGGGAGGTTAAAATAACTTCCCACAATCCCATACATAATGACCAATAAGCCCCTTAAATTAATTAATATTTCATATGAGTCATACTTTAAAATAATAAATAATTATTATTTTTTCTAACATTCTCCCACTTGACTCATGTGATATTGTGTCACTTAATAATCATAATGCGCATGAATAGACTTTACATATATTGGTTCCATCATTAACGTGATCAAGGATAGTAAACTAATAAGAGTCATGGCGGTTATATGTTATTGTAACAACATATTCCCTTCCATGTACTACTATATTAGTCTTCTCCTCACACGAATTTAGAATGGGAAGTCCATAACGGGTTCAAACATAATGTCTTTATCAAAGACAAAATCTGTTTTCAACATCATCATTTGCATGCATACACATAAGATAGAAAACAGAAAATTCAGAAACTTATACATTAATGAGCTCAGAGTGTCAAACAACATTACTGTTTAACATTCACTAGTAGACATAATGCCCATACTCTCAACATGACCAGAAAATATTTTGGGCGGCAACCCTTTTGTTAAAGGGTCAGCTATCATAAGATTTGTGCTAATATGTTCTATTAACACTCTATGTTTCTGAACTTCTTCTTTAACGGCAAAGTATTTCAATTCCATATGTTTAGCACCTTTAGAATACTTGTCGTTTTTAGAAAAGAAGACAGCTGCGGAATTATCACAATAAATTTTCAGCGGCCTGGCAATACTGTCGACAATTCCAAGTCCTGAAATAAAGTTCCGCAACCAATTAGCCTGAACCGTGGCCTCAAAGCATGCCACAAATTCAGCTTCCATGGTAGATGCAGCAATGACTGATTGCTTTGCACTCTTCCATGATATCGCTCCTCCAGCTAAAAGATACAAATAGCCAAATGTAGACTTTCTTGTATCTACACAACCAGCAAAGTCTGAATCTGAATATCCAATCACCTCAAGATGATCAGATCTTCTATAAGTAAGCATGTGATTCTTTGTCCCTTGCAAGTATCTTAAGACTTTCTTTGCAGCTTTCCAATGATCTAATCCTGGATTACTCTGGTATCTACCAAGCATACCAACTGCAAAGCTAATATCTGGCCTTGTACATGTTTGAGCATACATCAAACTCCCAACAACAGATGCATAAGGAATCATTTCCATCTGTTTTCGTTCCAAATCATTCTGTGGACATTGCATGAGACTAAATTTATCTCCCTTTTGTATTGGAACAGGAGATGCTGAACATTTATCCATTCTGAATCTCTCTAAAACTTTATTAATATATGTTTTCTGAGACAAACCTAACAATCCTTGTGACCTATCTCGGAATATTTCTATTCCAATCACATAGCTTGCCTCACCCATATCCTTCATTTCAAAGTTGTTAGAGAGAAACTTCTTAGTCTCACTTAATAGACCAAGATCATTAGTTGCTAACAAGATGTCATCAACATACAGAATTAAAAACATAAACTTTGCTCCCACTAACCTTCAGATATATACACCGATCAACAGTGTTTTCCTTAAATCCAAAGGACATAATTGTATCATTGAATTTAAGATACCATTGTCTGGAAGCTTGTTTAAGTCCGTATATTGACTTCTTAAGTTTGCACACCATGTGTTCCTTTCCTTCTTCTATAAACCCTGTTGGTTGGTCCATATAAACATCTTCCTCTAAATTTCCATTTAGAAAGGCAGTTTTCACATCCATTTGGTGTAACTCTAAATCATAATGAGCTACCAATGCCATAATAATTCTGAAAGAATCTTTCTTAGAAACTGGTGAAAAAGTTTCCTTATAGTCAATGCCATCTTTTTGAGTAAAACCTTTGGCTACAAGTCGTGCCTTGTAACGTTCAATATTACCATGAGAGTCACGCTTAGTCTTAAAGACCCATTTACACCCAACTCTCTTATAGCCTTCAGGTAATTCCACAAGGTCCCATACATCATTCTGTACCATTGATTTAAGCTCATCTTTCATGGCATCTAACCATTTATCAGAATTATCACCATTAATAGCTTGTGAAAATGAAACTGGATCATTATCAATATTTAAGTCATCTTCTGACTCTTGTAGATAAACCACATAATCATTCGAAATAGCAGATCTTCTTTCTCTTTGGGATCTTCTTAATGCTATTTCATGTAGTTGTTCTGCTATAGGTCCATTATTAACCTCAGGATCATTAATTTGTTGTTCTTCTTGATTGTTACGTGGTTCAACAACATGAGGAACAACAATTAAAGAATTAGAAGTACGAGTTAAAGGAACTTGTACTCTAATTTCCTTAATCTCCACATTTCGTGAAGCTTCACTCCCACTGGTTTCACCATTCTCAATGAACCGAGCATTTCCAGTTTCAACAATTCTTGTACTATGGGTAGGACAGTAAAATCTATACCCTTTAGATTTTTCTGGATAACCAATGAAATATCCACTGATTGTTCTTGCATCCAGTTTCTTTTCTTGTGGATTATAAATTCTTATTTCTGCCTGGCAACCCCAAACATGCAGGTGTTTTAAACTGGGTTTCCTACCTGTCCACAGTTCAAAAGGTGTCTTAGGAACTGCCTTACTAGGAACCCTGTTTAACAAATACATGGCAGTTTTTAAAGCATGCATCCACAATGATATGGGTAAAGATGAATTACTTAACATGCTCCTAACCATATCCATTAAGGTTCGATTACGCCTTTCTGATACACCATTTTGTTGTGGTGTACCTGGCATTGTGTATTGAGCACAAATACCACGTTTCTCAAGGAATTTAGCAAATGAACCAGGATGTTGTCCTGTTTCATCATATCTTCCATAATACTCACCACCTCTATCTGACCTGATAATTTTCACCTTTCTGTCTAATTGCCTTTCAACTTCATTTATATAAAGTTCTAAGGCATTCACTGCTTGAGATTTCTCATGCAATAAATAGACATAACCATAACGTGAATAATCATCAATGAAAGTGATAAAGTATTTTTCTTTACCAAAAGAACTATTATTAAAAGGTCCACATATATCAGTGTGCACAATTTCAAGAAGCTGAGTACTTCTTGTGGCACCTTTCTTTGTGTGTTTTGTTTGTTTCCCTTTAATACAATCCACACAAATATTAAGGTCAGTGAAATCCAATTCAGGAAGAATGTCATTATTTATCAACCTTTTCATTCTTTCTTTGGAAATGTGACCTAAACGCTTATGCCACAAGTAAGCAGAACGTTCATTCACTAAACTACGTTTAGTGCCAACATGATGCAAGGTCAATAATGTTTCAGAATATAAATTATCAAGATTAAATTTATATAAACCATCACAAAGTATACCAGATCCAATCATATAGGTATGCTTATACAAACTGAAACATCCATTACCAAATTTAAAATAGTATCCAGCAACATCAAGTTTAGATAAAGAAACTAAATTCCTAGAAATACTAGGTACATAAAGAGTTTCATATAAATCTAAATGATGTCCAGTGTCAAGGATTAAACGATAAGTCCCGACAGCTTCCACTGGAGCTTTCACTCTATTCCCCATAAGAACAAACTTCTCATTTGGGCTTATGGTTTGGATTGTAAGGAATCCCTGCATCGTATTAGAAACATGAGTTGTACATCCAGAATCAAGCCACCAAGTATTATGGGGAACTTCAGTTAAATTTGATTCGAGACATACATAAGCAATAAGCTTACCTTTCTTTTCGAACCAAGCCTTACGTTTTGAGCAATCCTTTTGGAAGTGCCCAAATTTCCCACAGAAATGGCATTTGTTCTTGTTTGATTCTTTCTTCTGGATTTTAGCAGAGGACTCACAGATCTTTAACTGTCCTTTGCCCTTTCCATGTCTCTTTTCAATTTTCTTTCCAGCTCCTTGATGATTCACATAATGAATGGAGTGATTTCCTTGATTTCTAAGTCTGGTTTCCTCTTGAACTAACATACTATGCAATTCATGCACATTCCATTTGTCTTTCATGGTATTGTAGTTCATTTGGAATGGACCATACTCAGACGGTAAAGAGTTCAGAATAAACTGAACAAGAAAATTTTCATCCACTTCCATTCCCAAAGACTTAAGTCTTGCTGCAATGTTTGTCATTTCAATAACATGCTCATGCATAGTACGAGAACCATCAAACTTCATGGTGGTTAAAGTACCCATCAGTGTCCCAGCAAGAGACTTGTCAGCGGTTTGGGAGCGCTCTTTCACAAATTCCATAAACTCTTTGGCACTTTCAGTTTTAGGAAGAGCTGACTTGATGTTATTTGCTATGCTCATTCGCATAAACATTAGGCTAAGTCTGTTTGACCTTTCCCAAGCCTTATAATGAGCTCTTTCTTCATTGCTACTAGCATTAGTAATAGCAGCAGGTTTCTCTACTTGGAGTGCCAAATCAAGATCCAACACACCAAGGTGAAATTGGACTTGTTCACTCCAATCAAAGAAATTCAGCCCATTAAAAACTGGAACAGACGTAGCATGCGAATGTAAAGAAACAGGAACATGTACTGCAATTAACACATGCTTAACATTAATACTTTGAGTCATAAATTAATATATAAAATAGATTCAGACAACAAATAAACATTCTATGTATATTAATGTTCTCCTTTGGGTGATACATCAACATACAATAATAATTCTAATGATGCTAATAGATTTAACATTATTTAGTAATGACATATGCACTAATTAGAAATATTTATTATCTTTGGATATATAAATAAAACTAATAGTGCACAAACATTACCAACAATCATGTCCATTAATTATAAGAACAATTAATCAACCTTTGGGTGATCCATAAATGCCTTACAACAATGAACTTCAATTAACCCATAAATCAATAATTATCATATCATATATAGCATCAAAATCTATGGGTAATTGAAATATAATTATATAATTTGGAATTAAATAACTTACAGATTTGACCACTTTGGTGATTAACAAATCTATCATACTTTAATTTCCAAATATTAAATAATTCATAAATAATTATGTTCACATACAAACTTTAATTCAGCAATATTGTAAAATACATTATAGGCAAATAATAATATTAATAAAATTGTCATATGCATTACATATAATTTATTTTGCTGAAATTATTATTATATGCAATCATATAGCCAATAATTCTTTAAAAATAATATATTAAATTGGCTAATAAATTACTGAAATATTAATTTAATATGCATATAATATTCTGTTACATATTACAATAATATATTTTTAATTGAAGTTTACCATCAATAATTTCAAAACAAACTATACATACGGTACAGTAGAAGAAAACTAATGTTATTTTCTTTTCCAATACAGAAAACTAATTAAACATTTCCACTAATGTTATTTGTGTTTTAATGAAACACTATACTTATTTTCGTGCTAAACAGAAAACAAAACTAATGTTTCATAAACATTAGAAAATACATCCTAAACAGTGAATAATGAATTAGAAAATAATCCTGTTTCACTAATAACATTAGAAAATTTCACATCTAATAAATGTTTCGTCACGTGCACTAATGTTTCATAAACTAATGACGTTTCATAATTGTACTATTTCGAAATAACAGGACGCTTCAAGCATTTCAAAATTACCATGTTTTAAGAAAATACCACGTTTCGTCGAAAATTCTCAAATTTTCATGATTAGGGTTCATAAAAATTGGAGAAAATAATCATACATAGAGAATCATAAATTTCACAAACCTGGCTCTGATACCACATGTAAACCAAGGT
Organism: Curcuma longa; assembly: GCF_044706935.1. Classification (NCBI taxonomy): domain Eukaryota; kingdom Viridiplantae; phylum Streptophyta; class Magnoliopsida; order Zingiberales; family Zingiberaceae; genus Curcuma; species Curcuma longa. Next base: position 8,675 of record NW_027430532.1, on the reverse strand, counting down.
TTTCTAATTCAGAAAACTAAACATGAAAGATCTTGAAATTTATGATTCTCATTTATATAACTTTTAGATCGACGACTTACCTTGATCCATGAGAAAGGAACAATGGTTGCAGAAGACAATCGCTACGAGTCCCAATCTATCTCTTCCCTTTACTTTCTTCTTCACACCTTTCTGATGGCTACGGTGAAAAACTCTTCTCGGGAGAGACAGAACCCAAGTACGTAAATAGCCAACTCCCATCAAGTCGGCTACGTGCAATTTTGGGAGGTTAAAATAACTTCCCACAATCCCATACATAATGACCAATAAGCCCCTTAAATTAATTAATATTTCATATGAGTCATATTTTAAAATAATAAATAATTATTATTTTCAGCTGCTGGATCTGGATTCAATGATTCATTCGATTTGACGCTTCAGATCAAGCTTCATCACCAGCGGTCAGATCACGACTCTTCGCGAGTCACATGTGAGTCTGACACATCATTCGAGTGTCACGTAGGCACTGCCACGTCCTATGGAGTATAAATTTAAGTTCCTCAATGATCCTCGTGATGTGCGAAGTGCAAAGTTAAAATATCGAAAATCTAGGGGTTAAATCGTAAATAAATTAAACCTAATAAATAAAAAGGGATTAGGGTTATATGTTATTGGCTTAATGGGTTATTAGCTGATGGATCCTAAATCTACAACCCGTTAAGAAACTTATAAACTCATCGCAATGCTGTTCTCCCCCAAACCGCGACTAAATCCTCTGCTTCCGCCGCTTCTCCTCTGTTTTCTCCTCATCTTCGCCTGACGCCACCTCTTTTCTTCTCGCGTCGTCTCTCCGGCCGAAGCCACCACCGACACCGCCGCTCCCCTCTTCCTTCCTCGCGTTTCCTTCTTCCCCATTGCTTCGTCGCCACGCCGTTGGTCGCCGCCGCAGAACGCCGACGCCGTCTGCTGCTCGCGGTCGCACCCTGCGTCGCCGAACCGGAGAAAAGGGGATTGGAGCTAGGTTTTCTTGTCTGGTTTCTCGGGTGAGTTCTCATTAGGTTTTTCTCGAGTTTACTCTGATCTTAATCAATTTCCTTCCCTATAGTGTGAAATCCTTACTTTCGGCCAAGAAGAAGAAAGGGGAAAAGTTAGGGCACGGCTGGATTCTTGAGGTAAGCCTTTGGAACCAATTCTTGTAGCATCTCGTTGTTCTGTTCATGGAAAGTAGGTTGGATCATATTAGGAATCTTGCTAGATTGTGATCAATGGTAAAATCCTTGTAACCGAGGCTTGTAGGATTTGTTCCATAGTATGGCTCATGGTTTGGGTTCTGGATTTGATCTGATGGGAAACCGAACATGGGTTAAGTATGAATTCTAGATTGGATTGACTAGTCTAATGGGGTGTTAAAGGCGAATTGATTCGGTTAATTTAGAATGAATGTCGATAAAGGGAAAAGTTGGATGGGTTGGACTAATTTAAATGTTGGATTAGGATTTACTTTATTGTAAATTCAATGTGGTGGTATACTCAGTATTGTTATGCTACTTGATTTCAGGATCGTGACTTGATTGGTCCTATTATACACGGAGTCTGGATATTTTCTGAGGGGGTTTATTTTACGTTCGTCGGATTCAGGTGGGTACTCCTGTGCTTGGTCAACACAGATCCTCCTTTTTGTAATGCATGATTTCCTTTTTGTTATCCTTATTGCATTGTTGCCTACTTCGCTACTTGCTATCATTGCTTGATACTTACCTGTTGACCTTTATTTTGAGCTGTTGTTATTTTGTTGCTACTCTTGCTATCCATGCTAGTAATTAAATGATACCTTACACCTTTCGTTGCTTGATACCTGTTGAACCCCCTGTTGAACTTCTCGTTGTTAGAATAGTCTTAACTGTCGTACTATTGACTCAAATTGACTTCCCTTGATATCTGTTGAACATGCAAATCATTTGTAGCTATTACATGTAGGAATGATTATCATGCATTCATGATAGTTGTAGATGTTGCGGACAGCATTGTTGGCTGTTCTTGTAGGCTCTGGCCCTGCACCGTGTAGTGGTGTGATCAGTGGAAAGAGCCTACTTGCACTATTGTTGAGTGCAACCAGGACTGGCTATATAGCCCTCCTGTTACACTGCCGCTCCCCACCAGATTACGGTGGTTTGTGTGTTGGAGTCTGTGCAGTATGTCTTGTCTGGCCCCTCAGTTCACTGTGCTCTGGGAGGGTGACTGGGGAATGCAGAGTGCGGACAGAGACTTGCATTTGTTTGCGTTGGTTGCCGTGTGTTTTACATGCATTGTTGGTAGGATTATTGCATAGTTTAATTTATGCATCTGATTTCGATTGTTGCACTTATTTGCTATGTTTGTTGCATTTGTATGACAAGGTGTAATACCCGCAATTTTCCTTAAATAATTCTTTGGATAATAAGATAATGAATAATTGCTCCCAAGGAATTTAATTTCTATATGTGTCTTAATGATTTAATGGGTTAATTTCGTGTGGGCTTGCAAAAAGGTAAAATAAAAGAAAATTTATGGAGGAGCTGGGGATTGATCCCTGGACCTCATGGATGGCAAGCCTAGTAGAAGCATGATTTAACCAAATGTGCTAGCAAGTTATCTTGTTAGAGACACATAGAGAAATAAATGTAAATGTAAGGATAAAGGAAAATAGGGTATATAAGGCAGTATATAATTATTCCTCTCTACGATATTTTAATAAATCAATCAAGATTTATCTTGATTGATAGGGGTGGCCGAAACTTCAAGGAAGGAAAGAAATTTCGAAAGTTAAAATTCGAATAAATAAAGAATAAGGAAAGATCTCCCTAAATGGCAAGTTTAAAATAATTTCTGCGGCTGAATTTTCCTTTCTCCTCAGATTTTATTTTTCTTTCCTTATTTGAGGAGCCATGGCCGAAACTCCTAATAGAGGAAAGCCAATGCGAAATTTAAGATTTCAAAGGATAAGGAATTAAAGATCTCCACAAATGGTAAGTTCAGAAAAATAATTTAATCGGCTGATTCCGTTTCCCCTCGGATTTTATTTTTCCTTCCTTATATGGACATGGCCGAAACTTATAGAGGGAAGGAGAGTTTAAAATTCGAACAAGAGGAGAAATAGGAAGGGGGTGGTCGGCCAAGGAAGGAGGAAAGAATAGGAAAGAGTTTAGGAGGGAATTTCATGCCAAGTAAGGAGGGGAATACATGGAAGTTTTCCACCTCATTGATCCCTCCGCTTATATAACTAAGACCTCTCCCTCTCCTCTCATTCTTTCCCACGCCAACCCCTTGAAGGGATGTGACACGAACTAACACACCCCGGAATTCGTCGAATGACTTTCTTAAGACTATAATAAAATTTTCACAGCGGAAATAAATAATCAAAGATAAGAATCAACACCGAGATTTAACGTGGAAACCTCCTCAATGTGAGGAGTAAAACCACGGCCTGAGGCACCACCAAAAACTTCCACTAAATCAACAAAGAAGTGGGTACACAAGTGTTCTTCTCTAGCCACCAACAACCAGCACATAAACTTCTTCTTCTACTCAGCGTAACATCAAGAACTCGTCTTGGTAATCATACGCTTAACAACGCAAATAGAAGAAGTTAAAATCAAGAAAACCGAATCTGACAGTTTCGAAACAGGGACGAAATCACCAGCTAGAAGACTCCAATGACGATCTCCACCGTTCAGAATGAAGAACCTCAAGTTGGGAATACTCTCTCAAAATTTCAGGAAGATCCAACGGTGCAATTGGCGGCAATACCCGGTTAAGTGAACGTCGCGCAGGCTGAAACAGTGCTGCACGAAATCTGTTTTTCAGCTCTTGCTTGGCTGCGTTTTTCTCTCTAATCTCATCTCAAGATAACCCTAGATGACCCCTTAATATAGATGAGGGCTTGGGCTTCATCCGTGTAAGAAAACACGGGCTTGGGCCGCTCTCACATAGGAGAGACCAACCCAACAAATCTCCCCCTCTCGACTATGTGGAGGAGCTCGCCGAAACACCGGCGACTTGACGACAAGCAATAATCCTTTCTCTTGAAAGCGCCTTCGTCATCATATCCGATCCATTATCATCGGTGTGGATCTTCTCAATATGCACCGCCTTAGAATTCACAACATCTCGAATCCAATGATATCTCATATCTATATGCTTCGACTTCGCATGGAAGGTTGAATTCTTCGCAAGATATATAGCACTTTGATTATCACAAAAGAGGACGTACCGTTCTTGATTGAATCCAAGCTCTTGGAGAAAATTCTTCAACCACAGTAGTTCTTTGCACGCTTCCGTGGCAACAATGAATTCCGCCTCGGTGGTAGATAGTGCAACACATTTCTGAAGCCTAGATTGCCAAGAAACAGCTCCCCCTGCAAAGGTAATCAGATAACCTGATGTCGACTTACGAGTATCAACATCTCCAGCCATATCTGCATCTGCATAGCCAATCAACTTTGGCTCACCACCTCCGAAACATATACCATAGTGTGCGGTACCACGCAAATACCTCATAATCCATTTCACCACATTCCAATGCTCTTTTCCAGGATCAGATAAGAATCGACTCACCACGCTAATGGCATGCGCTATATCAGGTCTCGTGCACACCATCGCATACATCAAACTACCAACCGCAGAACTATAAGGAACCTTTTGCATGTACTGCCTATGCTCATCAGAAGAAGGACAATGATCGTGGCTCAACTTAACACCAGAAGGAAAAGGAGAACTTACTGCTTTAGCATTTCTAATATTGAACCTTTCCAATACTTTGTGAATATACCTCTCTTGTGATAAGAAGATCTTCTTCTCTTCTCTTCTTCTAATAATTCTCATGGCAAGAATCTGTTCTGCAGGACCTAAGTCTTTCATAGCAAAGGACTTGTTCAATTGCTTCTTCAACTGATTAATGCGTGAAATATTCTTGCCAACAAGGAGCATATCATCCACATATAACAGAAGAATAATGAAGTCATTATCACCAAACCTCTGAAAGAAGACACAATGGTCTGTATTGGTTCTGGTGTAGCCATGCTCCCCCATAAAGGACTCAAATTTCATATACCATTGCCTTGGGGCTTGTTTCAAACCATAGAGACTTTTGTTGAGCTTGCACACAAACTCTTCTTTTCCTTTTACTATGAAACCTTCAGGTTGCTCCATGTAAATCTCTTCGTGCAAGTCACCATGAAGAAAGGCAGTCTTGACATCCATTTGCTCAATCTCCAAGTCAAGGCTGGCAGCTAAACCCATCACAACTCGAATGGATGACATCTTCACAACTGGAGAGAAAATCTCATCAAAATCAACTCCTTTCCTCTGACTGAAGCCCTTTACTACCAATCTTGCTTTGTATCGTGGCTTAGAGTTGAGTTCATGCTTTATCCTGAATATCCACCTGTTCTTCAAAGCACGCTTACCCTTAGGCAACTTCACTAAATCATAAGTATCATTATCATGAAGTGATTTCATCTCATCATCCATGGCACGAACCCATTCTACCTTTTGCTCACTCTCCATGGCTTCTTCAAAATATTCGGGCTCTCCCCCATCAGTCAACAGAATGTACTCATTAACTGGATACCTGGTGGATGGTTGTCGTTCTCTCAACGACCTTCTGAGTGGCATATCACTTGGAGTTTCAGTTGTTGGTATGTCCTCAACAACTTCGGTTTCTATTTCATCTGTCTCATGTTCATCATTTTGAACTTCAATCTGCGATGAAATTGACATAGGAGGAACAATACTCATATCCAAGTTCTCACTACTAGAAACAAAGGAAGATTTCACCTTGTCAATGTCCTCTATAGTTTGATCCTCTGCAAAAACTGCATCTCGACTTCGAACAAGCTTCTTTGAGATAGGATCATAAAATCTATAGCCAAACTCATCCTGACCATATCCGATAAAAACACACTGCTTTGACTTTAAATCAAGCTTACTTCTCTCATCACTAGGAATATGCACAGAAGCTTTGCATCCAAAAACTTTTAAGTGATCATAAGAGGGATCCTTACCACTCCAAACTCGATTTGGAATATCAAACTTCAAGGGAACACACGGTGTAAGATTTAACACGTGAACAACAGTGTTAAGAGCTTCACCCCAGAAAGACTTTGGTAACTTGGCATGTGAAAGTAGACATCTTACTCGTTCAACGAGTGTTCTATTCATTCTCTCTGCTAACCCATTTAACTGAGGTGTCTTGGGTGGCGTCTTTTGATGTCGAATGCCCTGCTGTATACAATACTCATCAAATGGCCCCACATATTCACCTCCATTATCTGATCGAATGCACTTGAGCTTTCTTCCAGTTTCCCTCTCAACTGAAACATGAAATTGTTTGAACACATCTATAACCTGGCTCTTGTGCCTCAGAGTATAAACCCAAGTCTTTCTCGAATGATCATCAATGAAAGTAACAAAATAAAGAGATCCACCCATAGTCTGAGTCTTCATTGGACCACATAAATCAGAGTGCACTAGGTCAAGAATATTTTCTTTTCTACCCGACGATGAAGACTTAAATGAAATACGATTCTGCTTTCCTGCCAAACAATGATCACATCTCTGCAAACTGACATTCTTCAAACCAGATAAGATATTTTTCCTGCCTAAGAGAGAAAGACCTTTTTCACTGATATGACCAAGCCTTTTATGCCACAACTCAGATATAGCCACATTTTCTACCACATTCACTGCATGATTCACAATCTTAGCATGCAACATGTATAAGGCTGAAGATCTCTCACCTCTGGCCACAATCATTGAGCCTTTGGTAAGCTTCCATCTTCCATCTGCAAAGGTACTACAATAACCATCATCATCTAGCTTTCCAGTCGAAATCAAGTTCAACCTAATGTCTGGGACATGCTTCACATCTCTTAAAATCAACTTAGAACCAGTACTAGTCTCCAAGCATATATCGCCAATGCCAACAACCTTTGCTTCACCATCATTTCCCATCTTCACAAAACCAAAACTACCTGGCGTGTAAGAAGAGAAGAAATCTTTCCGAGAGGTAGTATGAGTAGAAGCACCACTGTCAATCACCCAACTGATATCATGATTAGTTAAATTAACCACATCATAGTCATAGACAATCAAGAAATCTTCAGTGGTAGTGGCAGCGCGTTCCGTATCACTGCCTTCGCCTGATTTCTTGTCTTTGCCCTTCTCTTTATATCTTTGCTTATTCTCCTTCTTCAATAGCCTACAGAAAGGCTTGATATGCCCCTTCTTACCACAATGATGACATTCAACATCAGTAAATTTTCCTCGAGACTTACTTCTGCCATTGCCATCTCTACTCTTCGGTCCACGGTTATAATTTCTCCCTCGTGACTCGGTAACCAAAATATCTGACTTTGAAGAAGAATTAGAATCAAGAGACTTTCTCCTCACCTCTTCATTCATGCAGCTAGCCTTCGTCATATCATAAGTAATCACTCCTTTTGGAGCTGAATTCGAAACTGATGTTCTAAAAGTATCCCAAGTGTGCGGCAAACTACCAAACAACCACAAACCAAGCAACTCGTCTTCAAATTTAAGACCCATGGAAGACAACTGATTAATATGACCCTGAAAGTTGTTGATATGATCCGCCATTGACGAACCATCCTTATACTTCAATCCCAACAGCTGATTCATCACATACATCTTGTTGCTTCCTGTATTGCTTGCATAAAGCTCCTCAAGTTTACTCCAGAGAGTTCGAGCATGGTTGATTCCACTGACATGATTTAGTACATTATCCTCAACCCATTGTCTGATAAATCCACACACTTGCCTATGAAAGATAGTCCACTGCTCCTCTGTCTTATCCTCTGGTTTTTCTGTAGAGAAAACAGGCATGTAGTAATTCTTTACATAAAGCAGATCTTCCATCCGAGACTTCCAAGAAGAATAATTCGAACCAGTCAACATAATCATCTTGCTCGTATTAGCCTCCATCACTCGACACAAATCAAACCTCCCTCTGATACCACTTGAAGGGATGTGACACGAACTAACACACCCCGGAATTCGTCGAATGACTTTCTTAAGACTATAATAAAATTTTCACAGCGGAAATAAATAATCAAAGATAAGAATCAACACCGAGATTTAACGTGGAAACCTCCTCAATGTGAGGAGTAAAACCACGGCCTGAGGCACCACCAAAAACTTCCACTAAATCAACAAAGAAGTGGGTACACAAGTGTTCTTCTCTAGCCACCAACAACCAGCACATAAACTTCTTCTTCTACTCAGCGTAACATCAAGAACTCGTCTTGGTAATCATACGCTTAACAACGCAAATAGAAGAAGTTAAAATCAAGAAAACCGAATCTGACAGTTTCGAAACAGGGACGAAATCACCAGCTAGAAGACTCCAATGACGATCTCCACCGTTCAGAATGAAGAACCTCAAGTTGGGAATACTCTCTCAAAATTTCAGGAAGATCCAACGGTGCAATTGGCGGCAATACCCGGTTAAGTGAACGTCGCGCAGGCTGAAACAGTGCTGCACGAAATCTGTTTTTTTTCGGCTCTTGCTTGGCTGCGTTTTTCTCTCTAATCTCATCTCAAGATAACCCTAGATGACCCCTTAATATAGATGAGGGCTTGGGCTTCATCCGTGTAAGAAAACACGGGCTTGGGCCGCTCTCACATAGGAGAGACCAACCCAA
>NW_027430531.1:0-3088 GCF_044706935.1 Curcuma longa | reverse complement strand
AGGTTGATACTATGTGGTATGAGTTTGTTGATGGAGGTTGTCTTACTATTTGATTTAAGTTAGTTAGTGGGTTAGATTAAACTATAGAGTTTAATTACTGTAAGTTTGACACGATGTCAATTTTAAGGAATGATATATTGTTATCTTATTTCAGGACCTTGACTGATTTGTGGTCCTATATTTTGGGGGTTCTTTGTTGACGACCATCGGACCAGGTGGGTACCCTGTACTTGGTCAATACAGGCTTTATGTGTGCATGATCTATTCTGTTGTTTCCTACCATGTTGGTATTGTTGTATCTTATGTTATCTATTCCGTTGATACCTGTTGATACTCGTTGCTTGATACTGTTCTGTTGACCTTTATGATGATCAGATATTATTCTATCTTGTTCACATGTTGGATACATAGTTGTTATCTTATACCTTTGTTGATTGACACATGCTGGTTGACCTTAGATTGACCATGATCTATGATGACCTTAGTTGATCCCTGTTGTACATGCTGATTTAATGTAGCTATTACATATTAGGATGATCACCATCCATTCATATCATTGTGGTTGTTGTTGTTGGTGGATCTTACCTGCATCATGTTGTGGTGCCACATAGGTAAGAGGTTGCACCACAGTGGGGTGCGACCAGGACTGGCTACATCGCCTCCTGCCACACTGCCCCTCCCTACTTCTCTATAGTGGTGAGTTGTTGGAGCTGCAGGAGGTCATGTCTCTGGCTCCAGTTCACTGAGCTCTGGGAGAGTGACTGGGACGACGAGTGCGGACAGTGACGGATATTTTGGTTGCTATAATTGCTACGGAGTTGCATGCACCGTTGGTAGGTTGATAGATATATGTAGTTTACTTACTCATATGTTTTCAGCTTGTTGCATTGATATGCCATGATTGTTGCATTGTGTGCCATGCCATACATGATACATGTAGATTTCTTATTCAGTTGCACAGTAGGATTATGCCTATTTTATCCTGTTGATATATCATGACTTTTACCATGTTCCTTGCTGTTCCCGTATTTGTTGTTATTACCTTCTCAGTCTATACTGGTTGTTTCTTATTTTATTCTTGCTATGTATCTTGACATGCACTTCTTTCTGTACCCACTGAGTAATTAATGCTCACCACCCAAACCCTGGGGTTGCTTTGATTTCTCCCCAGGTAACAGATAGGTACTTGGAGCTTGGAGTTTCGGTCGGCTGCTGCTATCTCACTCCGGAAGACTTTCTTATTAATTGCATTTGGTTTGTCGTTGCCGTTAGTTATATTTCCTATTTCGTGGACATGTAGTTATGGTTGAATTTATTATAACTGTAGTCATATTTCCTATTTCGTGGACATTTGGTCGGATTTACACTTGTTAGTGGATGTTGATTCGGATTTCGATGTTTTCGCTTAGTATGTGTTGTTTTGTCGCATTATATTGTTTAGAGTGCATGTGTTAGCTATCGTGTGGCTGTGTGAGCCTTATTTATAATTGTCTGTGGTTGTGTGTGATGATTGGACGAGTAGTCTTATTCCGGCCGCCTGTGGCTGAGTATATTTGTTTGTATTCAGGGAATTGTCACAGTTACTGGGAGATGCTGCCGAACTTTGTAGGCATCTACCATTGATGCCCACAAGGTATTACGGGGAAAAACTTTGAGGGCGTACCTTATTACGTCGCGGTTGTCGACGCTTTGTCCTATCGCATGCAGGCCGTTGAGAATGTCCTTGATTCTCGCATGGAGTCCACTTGCAGTTTCTCCTTCAAGCATTTTAATGTTATATAATTTGTTTATTAATAAATCTCTTTTACTTACCTTTGTGTCGGAGGTTCCTTCGTGGAGCTCGATCAGTTTTGTCCAAAGATCCTTGGCACTGCTGAAAGGACCGACTCGATTTAGCTCTTCCTTGGTTAGGCCGCACTGAAGTGTCTGGGTTGCTTTTGCATCCGCTTCGATCTTCTTCCTCGTGGCGGCGTCCCAGAGCTCGCAAGATTGTGGTTGATTATCACTACCAGTTGGGATTGTGAATCCCGTCTGGATGATAATCCACATTTCCACCTGCGTCTTCAGATGACATTCCATTCTGGTTTTCCAGTATGGAAAATCGTCACCCGAGAAGAGAGGTGGTCTTGCGGTGCTGAAGCCTTCCTGGTGGGCCATTTATCTAGCACACAGAAAAGACAAAAAGAAATGTTCCAAGACTTGGTCTTGGATTAGTAGTGTGGGAGAAGGAAAAAAAATTAAAAAAACTTGAAAATTGAAAAACCGGTCTTGAATCAGTGGTTGCACTGTTTTCAAGAAAACCCCCGCTCTGATACCAATTGTAGGATCGAAATACGCGCTAGAGGGGGGGTGAATAGCGCGTTGCACGCTTTTCGACTTTCAAAAATTCTCGAACGATGCGGAAGCAAAACAATAAAAAATAATGCAGCGGAAATGTAAAGTGCAGAAAATAAGAGACTCGTTTGTTTTTACTTGGTTCACAGCGCAACGCTGCTACTCCAAGGCCCACGGTCCTTGACCGTTTACGTTGGGCAATCCACTAAGGCACTTGCCCCTTTACGGCAGCAAGTGTATCGAAAAACCATACAAATTTCAAATACAATGATTAATTAACTGAAATACAAAGTTACCAAACTTTTGGCTTTTCTCGGTCGCTCCCCAGATGTAAAGTTCGGCGCCTTGGTGTAGATTGGAGTAACTTGAAGCAAGCACAGCACCGACGTCGAAAAAGCAGGGCTCGGGAGTCGCGAGAAATGAGTTCGGAAGTGTTTGGAATGGATGTATTGGCTGCTGGTCGCGGGCGCCTTATATAGGCATGCTGAGTCGACTCAGATGCAGATCTGGGTCGACTCCAGCCTGCGTGGCAGATCAAGTTCTATCGTCTTCGCCCGACTTCTTCTCTGAGTCGACTCCGATTGACTTCTGGGTCGACTCCAGTCGCGGTGGCAGCGGCGTTGATAATTCTTTGACTCTGAGTCGACTCAAAACGTCATCTGGGTCGAATCCAGGCTACGTTGGCGGAAAGTCGACGCACAGACTTCCGGATTCCAACTGACTCGGCTGGAGTCGACTCCAGAACCCATCTGAT
>NW_027430530.1:0-1506 GCF_044706935.1 Curcuma longa | reverse complement strand
TTATCGAAGGAAATTTCGGGTATTATAGGCCGTGCCTTACAGGCACGGCCGTGTGTGCCACCAGAACTAGGCCAGGGTTTGACCGTGCCTCACAGGCACGACCGTGCTTCACACCAGAATGAAGTCAGTGTCTAGCCGTGCCACCCAGGCACGGCCGTGCCTCAAGGAACAAGCAAAGACCAGGCTTCAGACCAGAGAAGGGCCAGCTCTTGGCCGTGCCTACTAGGCACGGCCGTGTCCCGCACCAGTAAAGAAACAGCACATGGTCATGCCTCATAGGAACGGGCGTGCCTTTTTCCAGAGTGAAGACCACACATAGCTGTGCCTAGAAGGCACGGCCGTGTGTCTCCAGCAGGCCGTCTCCAGAGGCACTACTTGCCCTGGCCGTGTCTATCAGATACGGCCGTGTGACGAAGCCGTGTGCAGCGAACGAGAGGGCATATAAATAGCATCTTATGAGCCCTAAAGAAGGGGAGAGACCTTGGGGAGTGTTCTTGAGCCGCCGTATTACACCGCAAGCCCGAAATTGATCATTGATCATCCGATTGGAGCATCTCCATATCCGCCCCGCCGACGAGGAGATTGCAAGCCGGAGAAGAATAATTCTTCATCCATAAGTCCTATTTCCCCTTTTCTTCCTCTAGTTTAGGGATTAGGATGATTATTTACATTTCTTCTCAATCACTTTGGACTCTCTCCGTTGACGGAACAGTTCGTATATTTTAGGATGTAGGAGATTCGAGTGTATTGGATGATTATATCTTGTGGATTTGTATTTACCATGTCTATGATATATTCTTGCATTTGCTTTATGGATTGTTTGTCTATTGTGCTTATATGGATGATGTGATTGTAATGGATTCGATTCGTAAGGATAGGGATTTATTGTGGTTTGATGGTGTATTAGGCCGTAACTGCCGGAGTGCCTGTGTGACAGACAGGAGAGCTACCAACCGGGCGAGTCCGAAGACACCATTAGATTAGAATGAGTCTTTATGAGAGATAGCTAATGGCTATTGTGAACTAGGAAGGGATCCCTTAATTGGGTATTCGGTGACAGTGAGTAGTACACTAGTAGTAATGCCGGAGTGCCCGTGTGACAGACGGGAGAGCTATTAACCGGGCTATCTAGTGTCGTTCCAACCTAGGGATCGTAGCGTTAGGAGGTTTATAGATTATTCCGAGGAAACCTGACGAGGTCTAATTGGATATTTTGGTTAGAATTTCTGCAATTGTATGGATTAGGAATGGTAAGGAATCCACAGTCGATCATTCGATACCTCGTAGGATACCGAAGTCCTAGGATCGTTTCACATCACTTCACTTAGTCGATCTTGTCCTTGTTGGAGGTTTAGGAGTTCACTTTCACCCCCACTTTCCACAATTCAACCCTACAACAAACCGGATCTCTCCAACTCTTCTTGTATCGGTTTAGCGAATTATTCCACAGTCCCAGTGGATCGATATTTTATTACTTCGACGACACCCGTATACTTGCGGGCGCTG
>NW_027430529.1:0-4690 GCF_044706935.1 Curcuma longa | reverse complement strand
TTCTTGGAGTTGAAAAGGAGACTCACAAATGCTCCAATCCTTACTCTTCCGGAGAATGATAAGAGCTTCGACATGTACAGCGATGCCTCCCGAGTGGGACTCGGAGCTGTACTGATGCAAGATGGTAAAGTTATTGCCTATGCCTCTAGGCAACTTAAGGAGCATGAGAAAAATTATCCCACTCATGATCTACTTCACTCAAAAGGATCTCAATATGAGACAACGCAGATGGCTGGAGCTGGTGAAGGACTATGACTGTGAGATTTTCTACCATCCGGGAAAGGCCAACAAAGTGGCAGATGCACTCAGCAGAAAGTCTAGTGCCGCTTTGATGTCCTTATCGGTATTATCTCGACCACTGGAAAAGGAGATTATGAGCTACGGGATCGAAGTTATCTCTGGACAACTCTCGACCCTGGCCATAGTGCCATCATTGTTCGATGATATATTGGGAAAGCAGAATAGTGATCCAAGTCTTCAGAAGATCAAGCAAGAGATCCAAGAAGGAAAAGGCGAAGGCTTTCGGATCGCCGATAACGGAGTGTTATATCTTAGGGATCGTCTATGTATCCCTAACGATCCGGAGCTGCGCAAGAAGATTTTAGAAGAAGCTCATGGAACTCCCTATGCTATGCATCCAGGATCTACCAAGATGTATCAAGATCTGAAAGGAAGATTTTGGTGGTCTGGTATGAAGAGGGATGTAGCCAAGCATGTCAGTACCTGCCTGACCTGCCAGCAAGTCAAAGCAGAACACCAGAGGCCTGGAGGAGTTCTGCAACCCATTCAGATTCCGGAGTGGAAATGGGAAGACATCTCTATGGATTTCATTTCAGGTCTTCCCAGAACTACAAACGGATACGATGCAATATGGGTTATAGTGGATAGACTTACGAAGTCAGCACATTTCCTAGCAATCAAGATGACGTATTCTATTGAGCAACTGGCTCAATTATATGTTAAGGAAATCATCAGATTGCATGGTATTCCCAAGACCATTATTTCAGATAGAGATGGTCGATTTACTTCACAATTTTGGGAATGTGTCCATAAGGCTCTCGGCACGAAGCTAAAATTCAGTACTGCTTTTCACCCTCAAACCGATGGACAAACAGAACGGGTGAACCAGATATTGGAAGATATGTTAAGAGCTTGTGCATTGGATTTCAAAGGGAGCTGGTGTCGATATTTATGCTTAGCAGAATTTGCTTACAATAATAGCTACCAAGCTACTATTGGAATGGCACCATATGAAGCGCTATATGGGAGGAGATGCAGATCTCCGATCTGTTGGTATGAAGGTGGTGAGAAGAAAGAAATGGGAGTCCAGACGGATTTCATCAAGGACACCACCCAAGCCATACAGAATATCCGCCAACGGATAGAAACTGCTCAAAGTCGGCAGAAGAATTATGCCGATCAACGACGGAGGCCATTGGAATTCAATGTCGGAGATTTTGTTTTTCTCCGAGTAACGCCTATGAAGGGAATTATGAGGTTCGGCAAGAAAGGAAAACTGAGTCCGCGATACGTAGGACCATACAAGATAGTGAATAGAGTCGGCAAGGTAGCTTATGAACTTGAGTTACCTCAAGAAATGGCCGCTATTCACAATGTGTTTCACGTATCCATGCTAAAGAAGTGTATTCCCAACGAGGACAAAGTGATTGAGCCACAGGCAATCCAAATCCAGGAGGATCTAAGTTATGAAAGTAAACCCGTGCAGATCCTGGATCGAGATGTCAAGAGACTAAGGAACAAAGAAGTACCGTTAGTCAAAGTTTTGTGGCGAAATCAACAATCTGAGGAAATGACATGGGAGCGTGAAGAAGATATGAAGCAAAGGTATCCAGAGTTATTCTAAGTTCGAGGACGAACTTTTTAGAAGGTATGGAGGATTGTAATACCCGAAATTTCCTTCGATAATTTCTGGATATTTATGCATAAATGTTAGATTAATTATGATCAAAAGGAATGAGTATGTAGGCTTTGAGAATGGCCTAAGATGTTGCTTGTAATGGGTTAAAAAAGGCTTTGCTAAAAAAAAAAAAAGAAAAGAAATGTGGAGGTGCCAGGGATTGACCCTTGGACCCCCAATATGTAGCAAGCCTTAAGTAACCATATGAGATAGCAATGTATTCTTGTTAAAGGAATGAGGGCAATGCTTGTTAAAGGTAAGGGTTCATGAAATTTCATTAAATCCAAACGAAGGAAAAGAAGTGGGTTTGACGTGGGAGTTGTGGGGAGTTGTGGCTGCTAGCCCGCTTCTCTTTATAAACCCTTTCCTCC
Source organism: Curcuma longa (assembly GCF_044706935.1). Lineage (NCBI taxonomy): Eukaryota > Viridiplantae > Streptophyta > Magnoliopsida > Zingiberales > Zingiberaceae > Curcuma > Curcuma longa. Next base: position 2,401 of record NW_027430529.1, on the reverse strand, counting down.
TCGAGCCTTTTTCTTTTTTTTCGCTTCGTTGCTTCTTCCTCTCCTCTCCTTCTCTTCTTCTTGCTTCTCTACCGAGAGATCTAGGAGGCTTGGAGGATTTCTCCTTCGACCAAGGAAGGAGATCTAGGAGGCTCGTTGCTCGTTGCTAGGTATAATAGTTAGGAATCGCGAAGAACGGTAAGTTCCTTCTCACCTGCAATATAATAGTTAAGTTAGGATTTACATGTTTTGCTGTAGGATAACTATATGTTACATTACATGTTTAAGGTTTGCAGTAACGTTTATATGCTCTGTTCTGCATGTTTAAAGTTTCGTTAAAGTTTACAGCATGTTATAGTTTAATTAGATTTCGTTTTCCCCGTATGATCATATGGTAGGTTTGTAACAAGATTTTAGGTATATCATACGTAATTTATGTTAAGGAAAAACCTTAATCTTGATGTTAATTAATAGGCTTAGACAGAACGTACCCGAGAACAGAAACACTAGTAATCGACCTGTTGGTCGATTAACAGAGGGTGTAATCGATCGGTTGATCGATTACACGCTTTAATGAGGAAAGAAATAGCGACTCTTAATCGATCACCCGATCGATTAAGAGGCCGTAATCGATCAACTGATCGATTACGAGGCTGTAATCGATCGGTTGATCGATTACCAAGCCTACTGTGAACACCGAAAGGAGGAAATCGATCTTCTGATCGATTAAGCTCCTGTAATCGATCGGTTGATCGATTACAGAGGCCACTATGACGAACTTTTGAACAGAATCGACCATCGGATCGATTTAAGCCTATCAATCGACCTTCTGATCGATTACAGGGATATAGGTCCCTTGGGTTGGTCGGTTTAAGGTTAATAAAGCTAAATCTTATGAAGAAAGTGCAACCAAACCTGAAGTTAAGGTTTAAATGTTATTAGACATATGTTTTTCATAATACCTTATGTCAATCTCATGTAATGCCATATGAATGTTCATTATGAATGAAGAAATGATGTTCATGAATGAACATTCATGCTATAATGGAAAAAGAAAGTATAAAAGTATTTTACTTTAAATGAATGGCTTGTACCGGAACCCGAAAGGGATCCAAGGGATGGGTACCTTAAGAACGCCCCTAGGTCGACGGACATTTGTAGAAGACCTAGTATGCAGGTGGGTACGGATCTAGCTACCTCGTACCTACCGATGAATGAATGCGCGCAAAAGAAATGAATGGGTACAAGCCAGGGATCCCCAAAATGATGATGATTATGTTTATCTATTAAGTTAAGTATGTTTTCAAAAAGGCAACCAGTTTACATGTTGTATGATTATGCATGCTTAAGAAATGTTATGTGCTTTCATGTTCTTATGTTAAACATGTTATGTTATGTTAAACATGTTATGTTATGATGTTCTGTTATGTTAAACATGTTATGTTATGTTACCATGTTATGTTGTTTGTTCTTACGTACGATGGATTTTGTGAGTAGGAAAGGAACTTACTAAGCTTTATGCTTATAGATACTTTCCTTATATTGCAGATCCAGTTAACAGGTATTAAGAAATGGGATGCAGCGGGACAAGGCTGACAAGATGTGTGTGGTGGTGACTTGACCAAGTCCTGGATGTTTTAAATATTTGTATTTAATCATGCCTGTTTAAACAATGGTTAATTATCATGTTTTAGTAGTGTTTGTAGAAACTTTGTAACCTAGAACTACCATGCAACCTAGGTTAGTCTTTATGGTTAGATTTTATCTTGCTATCATATATGCATTTCTTGTTTTAATAGTGTGTATGTTTCCGCTGCAACGGTTAAGTTTAGTTATCGTATATGATAGTAAAGAAATGTATGAATGAAAAGTAGAACTGTAGCGCCCGTCGTGTGGGGGCCCACGTAAGGGCGGGCGTTACATGAGTTTCAAAAATTCGTGAAATTACACACGTACATTACTTATGACTAACCTTATTTGTGAAAAATAATTTGAAAAGTTTTGGATCTCAAATATGGTAGTTTGATATAAATTCCAAAAATGGATAACAAAGGTCCAAGTTTGTATCAACCTTTCTAATTTATTTGAAATCTCTTAATTTGACACTATCCTTAATTTCTTTAGGGAAAATAAAATGTGTTTGAATTTGTAAACTTAGGATATAAGCACAAGGCTCCCCCTAAACACCATATGATCCTCTCAAACACTTTTTTTTGTTTTTAAATCAAATTCTCCCCCTAAATGATTCAAAATCATTATTCTTTGAAATTTAAACAAATAAGCTCCCCCTTAATGTTTTGAAATCACAACTCCTTAGATTTTAACCAATCAAACTTTCCCTTTAAGTTGTGAAATTCAATTTCTTCTAGGAATTTCAAACTTTCACTCCCCCTTAAGGTATGAAATTATGCATCTTTATAAA
>NW_027430528.1:0-1489 GCF_044706935.1 Curcuma longa | reverse complement strand
TCGATTACATACTTTAAAATGAACAAAAAGACCGGCTCTTAATCGATCACCCGATCGATTAAGAAGCCGTAATCGATCGGTTGATCGATTACGAGGCTGTAATCGATCGGTTGATCGATTACCAAGCCCACTGTGAACACGGGAAGGAGGAAATCGATCTTCTGATCGATTAAACTCCTATAATCGATCGATTGATCGATTACAGAGGCCACTATGACGAACTTTTGAACAGAATGCTCGATTAAAGCCTATCAATCGACCCCCTGATCGATTCCGGGGATATAGGTCCCTTGGGTTGATCGGTTAAAGGTTGATAAAGCTAAATCGCATGAAGGAAGTGCAACCAAACCTAAGTTAAGGTTTAAAAAGTTATTAGACATATGATTTTATGAAGATTCCATGAAATGCCCTATAGAGGCAAAAGATGTTATGTTATGAATGTATGCTTATGTCGATTCCATGAAATGCATATGAATGTTCAATATGAATGAAAGAAAGATGTTATGGAACATTCATGCTACAATGGAAAAAGGAAAGTATAAAAAGTATTTTACTTTGAATGAATGGCTTGTACCGGAACCCGAAAGGGATCCAAGGGATGGGCTCCAAGGTGCCCTAGGTCGACGGTCTGGTGTACGGACCTAGTGCCCCTAGGTCGACGGTCTGGTGTACGGACCTAGTGCCCCTAGATCGACGGTCTGGTGTACGGATCTAGTAAGGGATGGGCTTCATGATGCCCCTAGGCCGATGGTCTAAAGTACGGGCCTAGCAAGATGATGAATGAATGGGTACAAGCCAGGGATCCCCAAAATGATGATGATTATGTTTATCTATTAAGATATATATTTTTCCAAAAGACAACTAATTTATATGTTGTATGTAGATGATGTAAGTAATGGAATATGCATGCAAGTAATGTTTCCATGTTATGCTTAAGAAGTGTTAATGTGCTTTCATGTTATGTCCTGTTAAACATGTTATGTTATGTTAAACATGTTAGGTTATGTTAAACATGTTATGTTCTTATGTACGATGGATTTTGTGAGTAGGAAAGGAACTTACTAAGCTTTATGCTTATAGATACTTTCCTTATATTGCAGATCCAGTTAACAGGTACTAAGAGATGGGAAGCAGTGGGACAAAGGCTGACGAGATGTGTGTGGTGGTGACTTGACCAAGTCCTGGCTATTTTAAGTAGTTGTTTAACTCATGCACGTTTGACAATGTTAATTATCTTAAAACCATGTTAATTATCATGTTTAGTAATGTCTGTAGAATTTTATAACCTAGATTTGCCATGCAACCTAGGTTAGTCTTTAATATCGTTGGATTTTATCTTTGCTATCATATAGTTCTAGTAATGCGTATATTTCCGCTGCACTGGTTGGTTCTTAGTTATCGTATATGATAGTGATAAGAAATGTATGAAATGAACGAAAAGTAAGTAAGTAGAAACTGTATTGCCCGTCGTGTGGGGCCCACGTAAGGG
>NW_027430527.1:0-18741 GCF_044706935.1 Curcuma longa | reverse complement strand
TGTTGGTATTTTCCCTAATGTTGAGAAATCTCAACGCATGTATCGTCTATCCAATTCTTAAGAAACAACAAGAAGTAAATTCGGAAGCGTACCGGAATCCATCGCTAGCAGCCGAGGATGATCTTCCAAAAGGTGCAGAGTTCCTTAGGTTTCCGTAGTTTCTCTGACGATGGGGATTCAGAAAAATAATTCTGTCGCTCTGCCTTTTGGGGACCATAACCCCTTATAAAGATTGACATAATTCTAATTTGGCCCCTCATCAAATTAGAATTACAAAATGGTATCCACATTTATAATTCATAACAAATATGCCCTTAAGTCAAATTCCAAATAAAATTTAGATCACAAATTTTGACTTAATTTATTTGATGACCATATATATTCATTTAATTATATAATTGTCCCATTAGATGCTAACAATCTCCCACTGGACATATATATAATTAAAATGAATGATATATCCTTAGTGTGCACAATATTGTCATCAAATCCGAGGACATTCCTAACAATCTCGTCCATTAGTCATATTAACATAGGATCAAAGCGGTCTTCGTTGTATCAATCACAACTAAACCTATCAATGGTCACATACATCAACATAACTAAATGACATAGATCAATCATGAATTAGTGGCATGAAAATTACATGCAAGGTGATCTGTTCATGTCAATTTTCAACTGGTCCAACTTTAACTGTATTGAGATCAAACTTTAACATAATTGTACAAAGTGTAATGAACTGAATGATGCTTTATTACTGATCAGAATAACAAACACATGAGTATCTATAAAACAAACTGAAAGACAATCAAAAAATTACAAACTCCCACTCAACCTAGAGATCATCCATCTCTAAAACTCCCATACGAGCAGTATGCTCAAGAAAGACATTAGGTGGCAAACCCTTTGTCAGTGGGTCAGCTACCATGGAGTTTGTACCCAAGTGTTCTATAGAAATCTGTCCACTTTGTACCCTTTCCTTCACAACTAGGAACTTGATGTCGATATGCTTTGACTTCGTTGAGCTCCTATTGTTGTTAGAATATAATACAGCTGATTTGTTGTCACAAAATAATTTAAGGGGTCTTTCAATCCCTTCCAGAATACGCAGCTCCGTGACAAGACTCTTCAGCCATATTGCATGATTTGATGCCTCATAACATGCTACAAATTCTGCTGCCATGGTGGAGGAAGCTGTGAGTCCCTGTTTGGAACTCCTCCAAGAAATGGCTCCACCAGCCAACATGAAGACATAGCCCGAAGTGGATCTCAAACTATCTTGGCATCCTCCAAAATCAGAGTCAGAATACCCAATGATCTCAAGACTATCTGACCTCTGATACGTGAGCATGTAACCTCTAGTTCTCTTCAGATATCTCATAACCCTTTTAGCTGCTTTCCAGTGATCCATACCTGGGTTGCTTAAATATCTGCCTAATACGCCAACTATGTACGCAATATCCGGACGCGTACAAACCTGAGCATACATAAGACTTCCAACTGCCGAAGCATATGGAATCTTTTGCATTTCCTGAATTTCAAGATTTCCTTTAGGGCATTGTTTGAGACTAAATTTGTCTCCCTTAGCGACCGGGGTGCTTCCTGGTTTACAATCTTGCATGCCATATCTTTTAAGTACTTTATCGATATAGCCCATTTGTGACAATCTAAGAATACCTCGAGAACGATCCCGATGTATCTGAATTCCTAATACAAATGAGGCCTCACCAAGATCTTTCATCTCGAAATTTCTTGACAAAAAATTCTTGGTTTGGTGCAATAAGCCTATATCATTTGTGGCAAGCAAAATGTCATCCACATATAAAACCAAATATATGTGTTTACTCCCACTGAATTTGTGATACACACAATCATCAATTAAATTCGCTCCAAAACCAAATGAGAGAATTACCTCATGAAATTTATGGTACCACTGACGAGACGCTTGCTTAAGCCCATAGATGGATTTCTTTAATTTGCAAACCATATTCTTTGGATCTCCTGACACAAAGTTTTCTGGTTGCACCATATAGATTGTTTCATCAATGTCTCCATTGAGAAACGCCGTCTTTACATCCATCTGATGTAGCTCCATATCAAAATGTGCAACAAGTGCCATGATTGTCCTAAAAGAGTCTTTGGTTGAAACCGGAGAAAAAGTCTCTTTATAGTCAATCCCATATTTTTGAGTAAAGCCTTTTGCCACAAGACGAGCTTTATACTTTTCCACATTACCTCTTGAATCCCTTTTGGTTTTAAAAATCCATTTACAACCAATAGGTTTCATACCTTCTGGTAATGGGACAAGTTCCCAAACTTTATTGTCTTGCATAGACTTATACTCTTCATTCATTGCATCAATCCACTTTTCTGAAATGGAACTATCCATGGCTTGACGAAAATTGATGGGATCATCTTCCGTCATACCAGGATCATCCTCATGTTCCTGAAGAAATACATAGTCATCCGACATAGTGCTTCTCCTTTCTCTTGTAGATCGCCGCAATGGCACTTGTTCCTCAATAGCTTCTTCTTGAGGTTGTTGAGTTTGCACCTCTGGAAGATTAACATTGTCTTGATTTTCTGGAATTATTCCGATATTTTCAATGACCGGACGAGAATCCTGATCATTGTCCAAAGAAATCGGAATAGGAATCAACTCCTCGTTAACCGAAGTAGAAGTTGATTCTTCCTCAAAGACAAAATCCTTTATTTGATTCTTCCCCCCAAACTCAATATCCTCAAAAAATACAGCTGTACCCGTCTCGAAAATCGACTTTAAGTTGGGATCATAAAATTTATAGCCCCTTGATCGCTCAGAATAGCCAATAAAATAGCTGCTAACTGTTTTGGGGTCCAATTTATCCGTATGAGGCTTATAAGGCCTTGCTTCAGCTGGACATCCCCAAACATGGAAATGCTTTAGGCTGGGTTTTCGCCCTAACCAAAGCTCATAAGGTGTTTTAGCAGCTGCTTTTGTTGGTACTCTATTTAGAATGTATGCTGCAGTTTTTAATGCCTCACCCCAGAGTGACTTTGGTAAGGAAGAATGGCTAACCATACTCCTTACCATATCCTGTAGAGTGCGATTTCGTCTTTCCGCTACACCATTCATGCTTGGAGAGCCCGGCATGGTGTATTGTGGAACGATACCACACTCCTCTAGGTATTTGGCAAAAGGCCCTGGACGTTGTTCACCTGAACCGTCATACCGACCGTAGTATTCACCACCACGATCGGACTTTACTTTCTTTATCTTTCTGTTAAGTTGATTTTCAACTTCAGCCTTAAATGACTTGAACACGTCCAATGTTTGAGCCTTTTCCTGAATAAGAAAAATGTATGCATATCTAGAGAAATCGTCTATGAATGATACGAAATAGCGTTGACCATTCCAAGAAGGAATTGGAAATGGCCCACATACATCCGTATGTATCAACTCAAGGACTTCCGTAGCTCTATATGCATTCAATTTTCTATCTTTGGTTTGTTTTCCTTTAATGCATTCAACACAGACATTAAAGTCCGTGAAATCAATGGAATTCAGGATCCCATCTGACACAAGACGTTCAACTCTATTTCTAGAGATGTGACCTAGACGTTTGTGCCATAATGCACCCGAAGTATTATCATTTAGTTTTCGTTTAGTACCTCTTGATTCAATGTTTAGGGTTTCATTATATGAAGCATTTGTATCAAGTAAATATAGATTGTCATATTGCATTAATGAACCGGTTCCAACAATTGAATTACCAATAGATAACTGAAACTGATTGTTTCCAAATGAACAAGAGTAACCAGATTTGTCCAAATAACAAACAGAAATTAAATTCCGTCTAAAAGACGGTACCACAAAAGTATCTATTAAATCCAAATAGTGACCAGTACTGAGTAACAATCTAAAGTGCCCTATTGCTTCAACTTCTACCGATTTTCCATCGCCCACAAAAATGCGTCTTTCAGCATCACTTGGCTTTCGGTAGTTCAGGCAACCCTGCATTGAAATACTGATGTTAGTAGTAGCACCGGAGTCTAACCACCAAGTATTTCTAGGTACTGAAGCTAAATTTACTTCAGAACAAACCAAATTAAGAAACATACCCTTTTTCTCGCGCCATGCACGATATTTGGTACATTCCTTCTTTATGTGTCCAGCCTTATTGCAAAAGAAACAATCTCCTTTGTTTTGTTTCTTTGCATTTGGACCTGCAGCATCCACATTCTTCCTTTTCTTGCCCTTATCCTTAGAGGTGCTTGCTAGATGAGCACTTTCAGTCTTTTCTTGCTTCAATCTCTCTTCCTCTTGAACACAATGAGAGATCAGTTCATTCAAATTCCACGTTTCCTTTTGACAGTTAAAACTGACCTTAAAGTGGTTGAATTGAACTGGAAGAGAAATCAGAATGAGATGCACAAGTAACTCCTCATGCAAATCAAGCTTTAATGCTTTAAGTTTTGAAGCAAGATTGGACATCTCCATGATGTACTCCCTTATATTACCATTGCCCTTATACTTCATTGAAATCAAGCTCTTAAGAATAGTGCTTGTTTCAGCCTTATCGCTTTTGGCAAAGCGCTTTTCAAGTTCTGCAAGGTAATCTTTAGCATTGGTGGTGTCCTTAGACACAGCACCCCTGAACACCTCCGGAATTGCACGCTTAATGATCATTAGACTCATGCGGTTAGAGCGTTCCCACTTCTCAAATTTAGCTTTCTCTTCAAGAGAGCTAGCTACCGTAGGAGTAGGGGGTTGCTCTGTCCGTATCGCAAGGTCCATGTCCATGCATCCGAGAACTATCTGAATGTTCTCCTTCCAGTCCTTAAAGTTGGAACCATTAAGGACCGGTATTGAATTTAAGTTGGCAGAGATATTTGCAACATTAACTGAAAAGAGAACAGAAAATAAACTGTAAATAACATGCACACTACTTTAATTTTCAATCTAGTTCAAAATAATTAGCAAACCCATCCAAGATATTTAGTGCACCATTAATTTCAAGTCTTTGGACAGTAAAATTAACTGCTAGTAATATTCTTGTTGTAATAATCAAACACTAACAATAATGCACGACAAATAACAAACCCCTCTTTGGATTGATTTGCTATTCTCATGTGAAATCCTTATAATTGTTACGTGTTTACTATCACAGGTAATTTATGTACTCCGGTCAACCATTGACCGTCCTTTGGGCCGATCAAATGATCACATGGAAATACACAATTACAAACATTCAAAATTCAAAATTAAATAAACCAAATTAGAGAGGTCACTTTGGCAACATCATAATTCAACTTATTTAATTTGAATAAAGAACTAAATGCTAATTAAAGAACAAGATTAAAAAATGAAAGTTAAAGAGTTGAAGAACTCTTTACACTGAAAAGTAATTCACTGCTGTAAAATTATATATATATATATATATTTTCCTTAACTAATACATTTAATTAACTTACGGCATATCTAATATTATTAAATATTTTAAATTAAATTAATCTCAATAATAGAGGTCATTTTGATGACATATAATTTAAATTTAATTCAATTTAAAATAATCGATATTAATGGAACCCATATAATCCATTTAAAATTTAAATCTATATTATAAAATAAGTTAATTAAATTATTTTATCAAAATAATTTAATTAAATTATTTTATTTAACTAATTAAATTAAATTGATTCTTAATTAACGTTTTTTTTTTTCTCATTATAAAATAATTTAATTAATTAAATTATTTTATTTAACTAATTAAATTTATGGATTATATGCATGTCTGTTTAATCGTGCAATGCCACGTTTCTGTGACCCAACGCACGTTTCTCCCACGACGCTATTTTCTTTCCCTTTTTTTTTTTTTAATTAACTTGATTCATTAAAAAAACGTTACAACGTTTCACGCCGTGCGCTGCAGTTCCGCCCGCCTGCGCGCTGCAGTTCGCCTGCCGCCTGCCCGCTGCAGAAACGCCTTGCCGGCCGCCGCACCGCCTTATCCGGCCTTACCGGCGCCTGCACCAGGCCACCATTTCTTACTTCGCCGGCGTCACAGGGATCTCTTGCGCACGCAGACAGCGCCGGTGCATTGCGTGTTCGTCGTAGGCCAAACACGCAGTGAAATCGTGAAAAAAAAAAACAGAACAACAAGAAGAACAATACGGTGTTGAGCGCATAGGAAGGTTAATTGTCATCTATGCAATGAACATTTGCTGGAAACCAAATGTTTAATTGTCCAGTGGTACAATTAAAATATCTCAGGATAATCAATGATTTCATGATTTCTTAAGAATTTGGAAAAAACCTCGCTCTGATACCAATTGTTGGTATTTTCCCTAATGTTGAGAAATCTCAACGCATGTATCGTCTATCCAATTCTTAAGAAACAACAAGAAGTAAATTCGGAAGCGTACCGGAATCCATCGCTAGCAGCCGAGGATGATCTTCCAAAAGGTGCAGAGTTCCTTAGGTTTCCGTAGTTTCTCTGACGATGGGGATTCAGAAAAATAATTCTGTCGCTCTGCCTTTTGGGGACCATAACCCCTTATAAAGATTGACATAATTCTAATTTGGCCCCTCATCAAATTAGAATTACAAAATGGTATCCACATTTATAATTCATAACAAATATGCCCTTAAGTCAAATTCCAAATAAAATTTAGATCACAAATTTTGACTTAATTTATTTGATGACCATATATATTCATTTAATTATATAATTGTCCCATTAGATGCTAACATTCAGCCTTGACTTTTTTGTGGATTTCATTATTTGGATTGTAATGGCCAGTCATGCAGCACTCATATGCGGCAAAATACTGACCAGGCTTTAACACTCTATAGATCTCCTTGTAACAGCCAACCTTGTCAAATCAAATTGAAAACCATTCCTAAGTCATAAGAATGAACGCCTGCAAAAATGAGAGAAATAGATAGAACTACATATCACATCCGGAGCATAGCAAGTTGCTTCAATTGCATAGACTGCATCAAACGTGTCCTCAGAAAATGGCATTTTCATGAAGTCAGCCTGCACGTCACAAAAAACAATAAACAGAACATTCCACACATAATTTTTTGTTCTGAAAGATATGCTTCCTGTGCAAAAATAGCCTTCTCAAATTCAATTTCCGTTAAGAGAAGTTTATAAGATAACAAAAATGTTCATCGGCGCTCTCTAAGGACCATGATCAGAAATGCATATGGTGAGAAAAAAGGAAACAAAAATGTATCTGAAATGCCAAAATGCATAACTAAAGGATAGCAAAAACCTTGACAAATTCGCATGATTTGGTTAATCCTGCTAAGCGGTTGAGCTCCTGTAGAATGGCATTTGTTAGGAAAAGGCAAATGATAAACGAATATTAATCATGTGAATGCAAACTAAAAGACTTCTGCAAGCTTCATTAAGGTGCATAAATTATGGGAAAACCATGTCCACCTACCGTTCCTCTTGAGATCTGATACTCGTTGTTGTTTAACCCTGTAATGGATGTCGAGCTGCAAAATTCACATGCATATGCTAACAATATCAACTCACGGTCACAATTCCATACATATCACTATGCAAGTACACACCAATTATTTTGAGCTTTTAATTATAATTTGATTATAGCAATGAAGATAGTTAAGCCATAAATCTAATAATTTGGATCCTCTCATATGCGTATCCGTGTCTGAGTGTGCATTATAGGTGTAATAGTGGAAAGCCAACAAGCCTTTGCCTTCTATTATGATAGAAAGGAAGGGTTGACCTTAAATCCAGCTAGAACATTAGGAAGATGTTTACATCTAGCTTTTCCTATGATTCACTCACTGCCCAGTTCATACCAAAATAACAAAATGAAAGATAGACTATGAATCATCATCATTTCTAGTAATAATTCAATCAATGGATTTGTCAGTGAAAATCATTTTCAAGTAAACACATACCTGAATCTAGCAATCTCGCGTAGAGGCCCCCCAATTCCGCAGCCTACATCCAGGACCTAAATCACAAATGAATTCAATAATTATGGTTATAAAGTTGTAAATATCAAAAAATAGTTGATCAAATTCAAGAATTGCACAAAAAGACTAATACCTTCATCCCGGGTTTCAACGCCAATTGCAGCGCAATGAAGTGCTCGTGCCTCTTAATGCTTTCACGCAGTGACTCTCCTTTCCATCTACATATATAAAACTTAAAAATCAGAATTTGAAGTAAGACTAGAAAACATTCTCCATTATCATCAGATATTGTAGAGATTATTGTCAATAATAACTAGTTGATAGTACCTACCTTGTAGCAAAGTGAAGTGATTCCCCCCAATCAAACTCAAAGAAGCCAGTGGCAAGATCATAATACTTGTTTACCTGAGATGCATAAAAGAAAATACAAAACATCATTTGTCCAATAATATGTGATAAGAGTATTTATTGCAACTATAGAAGTTTGATTTTGGGAACACCAACAAATATATGACACTTGATGACTAGATAAATGAATACTGATAACAGTAATAGTCACATGGGTAACACCTGAAGTCTCAACCAAATACCAAATTCATATCCAAAAACGAAATAATTTACCACCAGACACTCAACTTTCAAGTACTGTAACAAATTGTAAATGTAAATAATAAGGCAAATTAAATTTATTGATATATGAAACCTACCATATCAGAGTAGTTTGCTTTTCTGAATTCTTCTTCCCCTCCATAAGAGGCATGGTAATTTTCATACCTAATGCAGCAACCATCAAGCATTTATATCAATATATCAAGTGGATTTCGAGTTTTGGCCATATGGATATTAAAGAAATTGAATTCTACTGAGAAAAAATAGTCTAGTATAGTTGAAACAACAACACCCTGGGTGAACATGGTGCTAATCTAAAAGACAAGGGTTCTTTGTTTTGCATCAAAAGTCTGACCGGAGATTTGGAGTACTGATGTCTATTTATGGATCAAATAAGCATGTAGTGGCAAGAATCAAATTAAATAATTTACATTTAAATACAATTACTGATCATGAGAGAGTTTGCATTAACTTGCTTGCTAAACTAAATTAACTCAAGATCCATATATCACATTTATTGGATCATCTAATTCCTCCAAGAAATGCTAGAAGATGTATGGTCCACCTCTTTGTTGGCATGGCCAGCACATTCTCCAGCAACGATTCACCAGAGTGCTCATTTAGCAGTTGATTATCTCATTCCATCTTAATCATAAGACCACATGCGAGATAGACTCATGTAACGACTCAAACTAGAGAACTACTGGCAATTAGACGATATTAATCATAAGGCATAAAACGAAGAGAGAAATATATACTGTTGTACAGCAGATTGAACGTCCTCCTTCTTGATCTTGCCTCCAATTCCTAAAGCGAGATCCAAAGGCCCAGAGTTTGACATATTGCAGTTAACTTTCTCTGCGTTATACAAAAAAATAATAAAAACAAAAAAGGGACTAAGATGACCAAAGACCAAGGCAGAAACACCAGAGAAATTTACAACTCGAGTTTGAGGATATGATCATTCAAGAGAAACATGTAAAGAGAAACATGTAACAGATTTTAAATGGGTCAACAAAGATCAGAAAGTTTGAAAAAAATACCAAAAGGAGGCCGTAAGAGGAGAAAACAACAAAATCGGCCTTGGCATCAGTGACGACGAACTTGAGGAGTGAGGACAACAAATGAACAGAATGTAACAGAAAAGAAAGGACCCTGATTCCGCGCGATCGATGAAAACTAAGGAAAAAATACCGACGAAAGGGACCCTAGAGAAATGCAGGGATCGAGAGGCAGGAGTCCTGCAAGCGTCTCACCTCTGACGAACTGAGCTGTGGCGAAGAGGCGGGCCGAGACGAGATTGGCGGCACAGGCATGGTAATATTATATAGGAAGCGACATGTACTGAAATTTCTATAATACATATCTATATTTTAATCTAATAAATTTATATTTTGATCATGAAATGAAATGACATTGATATTATGATTATTATTAAAATTTATTACAGATATATATAATAATTATAATCTCTTTAGTCCTATATTAATAAAGTTAATATATCAGATAATTTACAAAGATATTTTGTATAGACATAGTTTGATATCAATTAAAATTATAGTCGTATATCATATACACATTATATGTAGTCCAAATGAGAGATGTTGGATTTAATCTCTTAAGGTAGATTTAATTGTAATTTATATATGTAGATATGAATTGAACCCATTTAAGTAATCTAACTAACGTTTATCAGATTTTGAATTATTGGATATGAATTAAATATGTCGAACCCGTTAGCACGATCCGTTATTATCTATAGGCTGATAACGGATCGGGTTTGGTGCTTGAGGGTTTAGGGTCAACTAACATCTTACAATATTCATTTCCCATTGACGAAAATTTTATGACATCATCACCCTAATTTCCTTAGAATACCACCCTCTCTTTCGCTATATTTTCTTCCTCCACATAGATCAAACAGTTGATGTTGCAAGACATGGGCAATGCTCTCTAATCAAGTTCCTTGTCGTTATTTATGTATTTTAATATGTTGTGTCATGTTACTCGTTCAAACTAGATCTATATTCTTGTATACTCAGTTATCCGAGTTCTTATTCAGTTTATAAAACTGATGCAAATTAGGATTTACGAGTTCTTTCAATTGACATATATCAAAGCCAGGATCGGATCTTAATAGTGATATCAAAGCATGGTCTATGTGAAGTTATATAGGGACCCTCAGAGAAAAATAAAGGAATGATTGGGGACTCCTAATAAGAGGTTCGTTCGGACCATTAGAGGGACAAGTCCGTTGGGACTCGTATCGGTAAGGGATTCATTGGGACCGTCAGGGAGCTCCCATTGGTCATTTGTTTGAGGGATAGAAAAATATCTTAGTAGTATGAGGTCTTTTGGTATAACTCAAAAATAAAACCATGAGAGCTTAGGTTCAAAGTGGACAATATCATATCATTGTGGAGATATATATGGATTCCATCTGACTTAACAATGGTATTAGAGCATGATCTATGTGGAGCCATGTGGGGGCCCTCAGAAAAAAATAAAGGACAATGATTGGGGGCTCCTAGCAGGGGGTCTGAGGGTCCGTTAGGATTCAGAACATGAGGATAATGGTAAGAAGGTTCTCATCAAGGGGTCCGTTGGGACCCAAACCATGAGAATAATAGTAGGGGGCTCCCATACTGTTGGGACTCGCACCATGAAGATAATAGTAGGGGGCTCCCAATAAAGAGTTCGTTGGGGCCGTTAAAAGGAGCTCCCAGTGGTCCTTTGTTTGAGAGATAGATTGCTGGGATGCAACCAAAATATTACATTAAAAATACATGAAAAAAATTATGAGATTATAAGATGGAAGATATCTCCATTGATATAAGACTTTTTGGATTGAGTCCAAAAATAAAACCACGATGACTAAAGCCGAAAGTGGACATATTCTCATTAAATTATTCTCTATTTAACATCAAAATATCCATTTTATTCATCTATATCGCCCATTTATATATTAATGGAGTAGTATTTTAATACAATTTATAAAATATATTTTAATATTACTATATGTTATTGTTAGGGCATATTTTATAATTTTAAATAGACAAATGAGTAATATAACATACTATTAATAGATAGATTAAGAAAGTGATCAAAAATGAAAATGACCCCACCAAAAAATCATTATAATGAAAGGGTCATAATCAGTAGGAAGCGAGCTACGCACCTACTTGTGAAACTCTTCTATTTTAATTATCTAATCCTTGGTTAAATAAAGGAGCTTCATGTTAATATAGTGCAACCTTCATCCTCATAAATGTAAAATGTTCACCTAATTAGATAAAACACACTAAAGTGGCAACACCTCATATGACTAGATCTAGCCACATTTCAGATATTTCAATTCGCATATATTTTTTATTAGAGAAGTAATCTATTAATAACCTCAATTGAAGACTTGAGTTACAAATCGAAACTAATTACATAACCTACTGAACATGTCTCATATCCTAAATGTTTCAAAATTATATTTTTTTTTAATACTACTATTCTTGTTTTTTTTCATTTGCATTTCTTCTTATACTGACTTGATCATCGGAGGAGTCATGTCGACGTCCACTAACGCGTGCTGACGTGTGGGCACAAAAATCGTTCGAGGGTCATAATGTTTGAAAATCTATTGATTAGCATCAGTCGAGTGGAGTAGTTGATTACTGTATCAGTCGAGTGAGAAACTCTACTGATAACACTATTGCAATGAATAAAAAATTTTAAACTCGACTATGACATTCGATTGATATGTCATCAATCGATTAATGAACAATAACAGTCGACTAGTCAAAGTTGAGTTGGAAAGAGTCATTCTATAAATGCAACGTTCGAATTCAGTAGAGCAATCGGCTGATGGATTCTAACAGTAAACTATTAGGAGCCAATCAACCGCGATCTAAAAGTTATAAATGAATTATTTCATGGAAGATTTACAGTAGGTTCTTAGGGATTTTAGAGAAGTGTGTTACTAATTTTTAGACCTCAGGGTGCAATCTAAGAGCTACAAGAAGTGATCAAAAGAAAGTTTCTTGTGTAAATTATTCATTTCCGTTTCTTTTAATGCATTTGCATACTTTTTTGCTCTGTATTTGTTTATAAAGAATATGTTTGTAAAAGATTTCTATATATTCGAAAGATCTCCAACAAAGAGAAAGATAGGAGAGTATCACTAAGACTACTTGCGTAGCCAAGTGGGGACGAGGGTTACCCCTTTCAGATTTTTTAAAAAATTAATCTTATATATTATAGTTTTTTTAAAAATACTAATTAAAATAAAAATATATTTAATTCATATTTATTTATCTTTCCATTTCTTTCTTAAAATAGTCTTAAATTCTCACCGTCACTTTAATCGATTGATTCATCACTATTCATCATAGAAAAGTTAAAATTGACCACATATTTAAAAAACACTCACCATAAGATATCCATTGATATCATTTTTGTGAGAAAAATATCACAAGACCCTTTTCTCTCTTCGGAGCTATGCAATGCATTTTTTGCCATTGTCGTGGATTCTTCTTATCGAAAAACATGATTTGAGGAAGCTTAGATTCGATTTCAGTACTTAGAGTGTGATTTTGAAGACTGTGATTCGCGACGAGTGGAAGTGACATGCCAAGGTTCTATTTTTGAACATTTAAGGTTAAAAATTTTGAGTTTTGATTAATTAATTAAATTGTGTTATGTTATATCAAGGGTAGAGATAGAAAATTTTGAATTTAAATTTATTTTGAATTTTCAAAAATTTTAAATTATTTTTTGAGTTTTTAGAGTAAGAAAATTCAATTTTATAAGTGTTGATGTATTATAATTGTGAAATATAATTTTTAAAAATTATTATGTAGCAGTAAAGTAAAATATAAAATTTAAGATTTTAAAGAAGAGTAATGTTAGGCTGCAGGAAACTGCAGTAGGACAGACACACAGCTAGCAAAGTGGGACCCACCTGCAAATTTTGAATTTAAATTTATTTTGAATTTTTAAAAATTTTAAATTATTTTTTGAGTTTTTAGAGTAAGAAAATTCGATTTTATAAGTGTTGATGTATTATAATTGTGAAATATAATTTTTAAAAATTATTATGTAGCAGTAAAGTAAAATATAAAATTTAAGATTTTAAAGAAGAGTAATGTTAAACTGCAGGAAACTGCAGCAGGACAGACACAGCTAGCAAAGTGGGACCCACCTGCATGCAGGTGGGTCCCACTCTTATGTGTCTGTCTTGCTGCAGTTTCATGCTGCAGTTTCTTGCAGCTTAACATTACTCTTTAAAGAAATTTAGTTTCAATTCGCCTCTTTGATCCTAAATCTTAGCTATGTCATTGGTTAGGGTTAGATTGTGAAATAGGAATTGAGGATTTTGAATGACGTGAAATTGAAAGATTGTACTTTGTTTTAATTTATATATTTGTATTTTCTTTACGTGTTTAATTCTTTATAGATAAATACAATGAATAATAATCATAAATTACTATTCATCTCTACGAGCGACATTAACTGTCCTAACACAAACTATGCAACTACATCAATTTCAGAGTAACAAAGGATTCAATTTAATAATGGAATGGGGCAATGCATGATTTAACCCACAACCATCAACTAATCAATTATTAATGGAGTAGATAACATCAAATCAATCATTAATGATAGATGGTACTACTCAAATCGCATATTTACAAAAATTTTCCTTCAAATAGGGAACACAATCAAAGGATGCTGAGCATCTGGATTGGTCGCCGTATGTGCTTCCCGATTTACCCTGATAGTCGGTGAAAAACTTCCGTGGGACCAGGTCGGCCACCCCCAAGGATTGAGTCCATAAGGCTGACTAAGATTTATCATTCATTTTTGTGGTACTACTCAAATCTCTACTGCTGCCCCTTTATCTCCCTTGCTCGGCGTGGGCGCCCACCCTTGTGGAAGTTGCTTGTTCAACTAGGTCGGACTTTCTATGAGGTCACGTAGATAGCTACCTCAGGGTCGCCACTGGCCTTAATTCTTCGGGGTCCAACATGCGTGTTGTCTTCCTTTGTACCATAGGAGCTTGAAAAGAGTTTGTTGTCGTCGTGGTCTTTCTTGTGGGCACCGTTGGAACCAAACTCAAATAGGAGAAAAAAAATCAAAAGGTCAATTATTCTGATACTCAAATACTTATATTTTCTTTCGACCTTCTGATTGGGTTAGCCTCGTATGGGTTAGCCTCGTAATTAGGATCAAACTATATAATCTAGATCGTTCGATTGGAATTGACTTATCTTTTCAAATCTCTCGGCTAGGATTGAGTCATCTCATTTGACCATCCGATCGAGATCAAGTTATTTTTCTTGACCACTCAATTGAGATCGAATCATTTCTCTCAGCTGTTTGGTCAAAATCGAATTATCTTTTTTGACCTCCTAGTTGAGATAGAATCATCTCTTTTGATTGTCCGACTGAAATCGAGTTATCTTTCTTGTCCGTCCTCTCAAGATTGAATTAACTCTTTCGACCTCCTAATTAAGATTAAGTTATCTCTCTTAATCGACTGGAGTTTTATCATCAATTATTGGAGTTTTAGAAAAGAGCAATGTTATATAATATTTATATTTTTATATTTTATTTTATATTTATTTGTAAAGAATAAAATTAAGATCTTCAAGATAATGATGTATAGTTAGGATTAGTGTAAAAATTAGAGGTTTTAAATCACCTAAAATTTAAGTATCGTATTTGTATTTTTCATTAAGTGTTTAACTCTCTCGTAGATAAACAAGAAGAACAATCGAAAACGATCAAAACAACATCACATCAACAGTTGGCGCATTAATTCCAAAATGACAAAGGAGGCGAAGAAAAAATATGATAAATTTCAATCAGTTTCATGGACTCAATCTTTGAAAGGTGGTCGGTTCGGTCCATGAAAATTTTTCATCGATCATTAAGATAAAGGAAGCGCGGACAAAAGAGGCAAAGAAGATAACGCATGATTTGACCCACAACCAGACTAATTAATTGTGACAGTAAGGGAAGTGACAACAAATAGATGAAAGTCAAATCAATATTAATGAAGCAATCAAAGATTAGGAAAAGTCAAACAAACCAGTAATGATAGCTGGTATGATGAAAAAGTTTGAAGGCAAAGTATCTCGATGCATTCAGGAACTCATTCTTTTAGTTTTCTTTTCCTATGGCTTTACCACTCGATCGGCTGATCGAAATTGAGTTATTTTTCAAAATCGAGCTATCTCTCTTGATTGTTTGAGCGAGATTGAATTATTTTTATCAATCGTTCGATCAAGATCAAGTTATTTCTCTTAATCATCCGATCAGGATCGAATTATCTTTCTTAACCTCCTAATCGAGACTCTCAACCATCCACCAGGATCAAATTTTTATCTGTCCGATTGACCCATCGATCTTTTCTAATCATCCGATCGGGATCGAATTATTTCTCCCGACATCCCAATCAAAGATCGAGCTATCAACCTTTCCACTTGTCAAATTGAAATCGAGTTATCTTTTTCGACCATCCAAATGGGATAGGATCGAATTATTTCTCTCATCCTCTTGATTGAGTCATCTTTTCCGATTGTCCAATTAAAATTGAAGTATCTTTCTTTACCATTCAAAGGATTTAATAGGAGTGTGGATTTGAATTGAAATAAAAGTATTGCAAAACAAGGTACAGGAGTATCAGCGATGATGCCATTTAAAATACATTATCGTTCATGAAATACATTCTTCGTTCTTCCGGTCACTGATTAGTCCTCAAATGAAAGATACAACAGTCTTCTTCTTCTTCTTTTGACATGTAGAGGAGTCGCGCAGTTTGATTCGCGGCCATGGCAGGTTTTGGAGTTGTCATTGTTGTTTGGTTGCACCTCTCCATCTCCTTCTGCTTCAGCTTCAGCTTGAACCATGAAGGCGGCTTGTTGTTGGATGCCAAAGCAGGGCTAGAAAACCACTCCCACGCCGTATCCGACTGGGACACCATCGACGTCGCCACTGCATGCAGCTGGATCGGCGTCACCTGCTCCGGTGACACCGTCACCGCCGTCGACCTCATCAACTTTGGCCTCATCGGACCCATTTCCTGTCGCCCTCTCCGCCTCCCCAACCGACACGAAAAAATAATTTGTCCTGGTTGGTCCGGGTTGATTGATCTGATTTTTAATTTAAATCAATCGGATTAATCCGAATCCAATTAAATTTTTTAAAAATTCAAATTAAATTTCGGATCTAATCCGATCGGATTTTAATCGTATTCCATGGTTGTTTGGTAACTAACTAATACGTGTAACAAATGCATTATAGGATATTAAAATAATTAATTTTTTAATTCAACTTGATTAAAAATAATATATGGAACATTTTTATGTTAAATTTTGTATTAATTTAATTAAAATTATTTAAACTCGATTGATTTCGTTTTAAAAAATTTAAAACATTTTAAAATTATTAAAGCAGTTATTTAGTTATTTACTCAATTTAGGTAGTACTTAAAAAACAAATCTAGTCCCCCGGAGCAATGGTGCAACGGCAGGACATCTGGGTTGTGACCTAGAGACCTGCGGTCGATTGGTAGCTGTGACGTATTTACAAAAATTTTCTTCCAAATAGAAAATGCAATTAAAGGATGTTGGGCATCTGGATTGGTCGCCGTATGCGCTTCCCGATTTACCCTGGTGGTCGGTGGGAAACTTCCGTGGAACTGGGCTGGCCACCCCAGAGATTGAGTCTATGAGACTGATTAGGATTTATCATTTTAAAAAAAAAAAACATATCCAACTTTCAAGGGTTACTAAAGCCAAGGAATAAAATTTTGTGTCGAGCTGGTCGAAAGAGATGAAATATTTCGTTCCGCCCGCTGATCGACATTGGCACGATCGACACCAAGTCCAACCGGTGAAGGAATCGCGCGACTTCCGTGATTGAGCTGGAGTGGTCGCCCAACCCCGATGGCGACGCTGGAGGGATCGCGAGACCCGATGCCCGCTCCGTAGAGTGGTTGCGTGGCCCCATGACTGCGTTCGGAGTGGTCACGTGACCACGGTGCCCTCGCCGAAGGGGTAGTGAGACCCCTCCGACACGGCCGTGGGGTCGCGAGATCGCGCGACCTCGCGACCGTGCGTGCAAAGGTCTCGTGCAGGAAAAAATTAGGTTTTTAAAATTAAAACGTAAGTTTGATTAACTTAATTAAATTCTAATAAAATTATCTAAATAATTACATATTTTATTTAAATCTTAATATTTATTTATTTATTATATTATATTATTATTTTTTAACGAATTCAATCAATCCTTAACCTAAATAAATAATTAAATATATTTTTTAAAATTATAACCAAATTATCCATTAAAATATATGAAAATTTATTTAAAATTTTATATATTCCTAAAATCGTCTACAAGGGTCGTAGTGCTGTGACGACTCCACATACTATTGCAGTCATGATTTTTTTTTTAAAAAATTTATTTAATTAATTTTTTATTTTTTAAATATGTATTAAAAAACTATTATTAATAGTTATAAAATATTAAAAATTATAGAAAATGTTTAAATAATTTTTAAAATTAATAAATATTTTATAAAATAATTTAATTTTCACAAATAATTTTAAAATTAAATATAAATTTAAAATAATCTAAAATTTTGAAGAAAAATATAATTCTTAAACATTTCAAATAAATTTTTTAAAATTAAAAATTTATAAATATATTTAAAAAATAATTTAAAATTTTAAAATAATTTTATAATTATTTTTAACCGTTCAAATACTTTTACAATTTTAAATTTAATTTTAAATTTTAAAAATTATTTTTAAAAAAATAATTTTTATAACAATTTAATAAATATTATCTTATAAGAAAATATTGAAATATAAATTCAACATTTCAATATATAAAATATATTTAATGATCAAATATTAATAAAATTAATATATATTTATATTTAATATTTAAAAAATATCAAAACTATATCGGCAAGACACGATATGATATCGAAATCGTATCGTTCCGATCTAGAATCGAAACCTCGGCATAAGTCGAAATTTTAAACCTTGACTAAGACTATAAAAAGGTTAGCACTGAAGAAAGTAGTAACTTTCGTTCTGATCCGACTTGATTGGGAGCTCAAGAACTGCATAGTTTTCGTCATCAATTCTAAAATTTTTTTGCAATATGAACATCCTATCCAACACCCA